>NC_056526.1:102485332-102486903 GCF_019175285.1 Sceloporus undulatus
GCTGACGAGGCTGACAAGGGGGGGGGGGAGAGTTACTGGTCAGGGTAGGCTTGTTCAAATAAATGGGTTTTTAACCCCTTCCTGAATTGGGCTAGGGAGGTGGCTGAGCGGAGCTCGAAGGGCAGCGCGTTCCAGAGGTTGGGGGCTGAGATGGAAAAAGCCCTCCTAGAGGTGGAATTATATTTCGCCTCTGGAACACTTAATAATAGCTGCCCTGAAGATCGAAGTGCGCGGGGCGGATTGTACGGAGAGAGGCGGTCCTCCAGGTACCCTGGGCCCAAGCCATTTAGGGCTTTATAGGTAATTACCAACACCTTGTATTGCGCCCGGAAGCGAATAGGCAGCCAATGTAAGTCTTTAAGGACTGGTGTTATATGACTGGCCCTGGCGGTGCCAGTGACCAGACGGGCTGCCATATTCTGCACAAGTTGCAGCTTCCGGGTATGGTACAAGGGTTGCCCCATGTAGAGCGCGTTGCAGAAATCCAAACGAGAGGTTACCAGGGCGTGTACAACCGTTTCAAGGTCTCCCCGGTCGAGGTAGGGACGCAACTGGCGTATCAGCTGAAGCTGATAGCAGGTGCTCCTGACCGTCGCATCCACCTGAGATGTAAGGTGGAGCGACGAGTCCAGGAGCACCCCCAAGCTGCGTACAGAGTCCTTCACGGAAAGCGTGATTCCGTTCAGGACTGGAGGAACCACCGCCAACCCCGGACCGGGGGAACCTATCACGAGTACTTCCGTCTTCTCTGGATTCAGGCTGAGTCTGTTGTCCCTCATCCAGCCCATTACCGACTCCAGACAGGCCACGAGAGGAGAGACGCCAATCCCGGTCACTGCATCAGTCGGAGACATAGAGAAGACTATTTGGGTGTCATCAGCATACTGATAACACCGCGCCCCATGTCTCCGGATGATCTCTCCCAGCGGTTTCATGTAGATGTTAAAAAGCATGGGAGACAGAATGGCTCCCTGAGGGACCCCAGATGTAAGGGCCCTCTCATCGGAGCACACGTCTCCCAGCTGCACCATCTGGGACCTCCCGGAGAGGTAGGATCGGAACCACTGGAGCGCAGTGCCCCCGATTCCCACCTCCGCCAGGCGCCCCAGAAGGATACCATGGTCTATGGTATCGAAAGCCGCTGAGATGTCCAAGAGCACTAAATCTTCCTCAGATTGGACTACAGCATTCAAGCCTCAGTGTATATGCACATTCAGTGTACATGGCTGTGGAGGTGAAATGTGAAGCATAAAATGAATTGTTTTATTAGATCTGGTAATAAACTGCTGAAAGGCAATTAGCATAAACATCCTGGGAATCATGACAAGCAGTTCATAACTTTACCTATAAAATGTTAAAGCAATGAGTTCCTCTTTCAAGAAGCTAGAAAGAGCTGTTGCAGTATGTAGTTTCTCTCAATTTGTTGCCCTTACTTGGATTCTTTGGACTGTCGATACCTAGAGGTTCCTGTACCACTTTACAAATCTCTCTACAGATTTACAAAGAAATACATTGTGTTCTTTATATTTGTGTATTTGATGGTGCAGAACAAATTAATTTGTAAAAAATGT
>NC_056526.1:102486913-102504385 GCF_019175285.1 Sceloporus undulatus
GTTAAGTCATGGATCACTGACTCTGGGGATGGAGGAAGTTACTTTTTCAGCAAGCACTTAAAATCATAATTTAATGCTAGACTATATGGCGTGTTTATTATTTCTGCATGGGCAAGTTACAGAGAAAACAGAAAGAAAATCCTAACTTTAAAGCTTTGATATATCCTGTGTACTGTATAGTAGATTAATATTAGATAAAAATAATGAAACTATTCATGCGTTAATTCATACCATGGTCAAGCAATAACAAGATTTTAACAAAAGTTAACTCAGCATAAGCTTTCAAATGGTTGAACTCCAGTTTTAGCACTGATTCATGGGCAGAGTGACCAGATGTCCTAACTGCAAAGGAGGGCAGGGCACCACAAAATGGAGGACCAAATTAAAAGTGAAAAACACTCATATAAATGTAAATTCATGCTCCTTAGTCATGCCCAAAATGGAGTACATTTTGCAATTTCCTGGAAAGACATCGAAAGGTAGGACGTCTGGTCAGCCTATTCATGGGTTAATATTTAGTCTAAATCTACACATGCCTGAACAGTGCATATCTGTCAGGATTTCAAAGCAGTGATGCATGAGCAGTTCAGTTTCTCAACTATTACTTGTGATGTGGCCACTTTTGAGTAGAAACCTTGGTGGATGAAGTTTCTAGGATGCTGGCAATAGGGGGAAAAAATCAAAGTATTAGGTCTTGAACCTTTTTACTTGTGGCTTTGGATACTGAAAGAATTCCCCATGTGGAATTGAAAGTGAATGAAACTCAAAGCAGATCTGATTCCCTGCTTTACAGCTGCATTGTCAAACCATAATGCATTTAGAGACATATCTACACTGCAAGCATCAATTGGTTTAATAGTAATTTTATTTTCTTTGGCAATCCTGGGAAATATTGTTATCAAAACTATTAAAGGAATTCAACACCATATTGTGTTCTTACCCAGGAGAGGTTAGAACCAAAGAATCATAGAATCATAGAGTTGGAAGAGACCACAAGGGCAATCCGGTCCAGCCCCCTGCCATTCAGGAATACACAATCAAAGCACCCCTGACATATGGCCATCTAGCCTCTGTTTAAAAACCTCCAAAGAGATTCCACCACTCTCCAAGGAACTGTGTTCCACTATCAAACAGCTCTTACTGCCAGGATGTTTTTCCTAATATTGATGTGGAATTTCTTTTCCTGTAGTTTGAATCCATTGTATCAGGTCCTATTCTCTGGAGCTGCAGAAAGCAAGCTTGCTCTATTCTCAATATCACACCCCTTCAAATACATAAACAGGGCTATCATATCACCTCTTAACTGTCTCTTCTCCAGGCTAAATATACCTGGCTCCCTAAGTCTTTCATCTTCTTCTTGTCTAGCCCATGTGTTACTAGCTTGTTTGCCCAAATATTATGGGGAACCTTGTCAAAGACTTAAATCAAGATATGCAATACCACAGCATTCCCTTCATCTACCAAGCTGGAAATCAGAGGGGGGGGGGGGGGGAGAGATCAGATTAGTCTCGCATGACATGTTTCTCAGAAACCCATATTGACTTTTAGTGATTACGGCATTGCCTTCTGAATGTTCACATGTTCTGTTTAATGAATCTAGAATCATTCCTGGTATTGATCAAACTGACTGGGCAGTAATTGTTGGGAAAGGGCTTGGGGCTTCTCTGCGTTAACACATAAAAGTACATCACTGAAATCCCACTGATTCCTTTTTTCTTGGACTTGTGTGAATCTTTTTTTTTTTTTTAATTGGCTTTGGGACATTTTCTTTCAGACAATTGGTTGTGATTTTAAAGAGCCGCATGTAGACTGTGTATTTTAATTGGATATGCATTTTTGAATGGAGTATTGCCGTTATCATTATTTTACCAGCTAGACCTTCAGATGGCAGATGGCTTTAGAGTCCTTGTCAGTATCTTAGTAAAAATGTTTACAGCTATTCACTGGCATAAAAAAGTGTTAATTTGTAGTAGGAGGCCTTGTTGGATAGTTCCACTTTAGCCTGATAATTCAGTGCTGAGAAAAGGTCTGCAGTTGGGAGTAGAGTAAACTATCCTGATAGTAACTTACTTCTATACTTCTCACTGGGAAGGGAGATGCATCACACTTGCACACTTGGATTTCCTTTGATTTACGGAGTTTCTTTGTTTTTTCTTTGTTTTTGTGTTTCTTGGAATCCATCTTCCACTCCCCTTGCCATTGGGTGGCCATGTACCCATTTCCCCGTCATGGAAAATAATGTTGCCAGGTTTTTTAAAAAAGCAATAAAGGATGGTTGAAATTAATGACATGCTTGGTTGATAATCAGGATCCAGCTATTAAATGTAAGTACTGATTTTAGTGAACTTACTACATGATGAACTCACTAGTTTCTGTCTTTAGGAAGGGCACTCCTCTTTCTCCCCCCAGCCCAGAAACAGAATTTATTGGACCTCTTGTTCAGCTGATGTAAAAGGAAAACCTTTCCAACCCTCAAGCAGGGGTCATCCCTTATAGTTAGGGGCACCTGGCAGTCCTAAATGGGGGAACTAGAGTGTTAGTCATGGGATAGTTTGGATAGAAATAGTTAATTAGGGGCCCAATCTTACCACTTAGAGATGGGTCTGCTGACTGACCAACTAAGCAGTCACTTTCTTTCTTTCCTCCTCCCCTTTGTTCCGACTCCTTGGTTCTGATGTCTGCCCGGGCCACCTTGCTGACCCCCGAGGACCTACGAAGGCAGCTAAAAGATCTGGAGAGGGATGAAGATGGGCCTGGACAAAGAGATACACTTTGAGATGGAATGTTGAAATTGCTCAGTTAAAAGACTTGAATACTTTCTCTGTAGACATATAGAAAATGTGCTCCAAAAAGTATATAACAATGATGTGTGTCAGTTTTTGGTACCAAATAAAATCTTTGTGAGGCCTTGAATTACAATCCATCCCAGCTCAGAACAGTGGTATCAGGTGGTATCTGCCTTTTAAATTCATGATTAGCTGCACTATTTAAGGTATTTGAGGGAATAGAGATGCATGTACAACACACTATTCCATTGTGCTTTAATCTTTGAGATGCAAGGCTGCTTGGCTCCATTTTATAGGACACATGTAGCAAGACTATATGTATTGGTCTCCTAGCCATCATTAAACAGATATGCCTGTATACGTATTTTTGCTATGTTGATAGATTTGAAAGGCAAAAACATATATATAGGCATATCTTAGGTCCAAAACGCACTGCAGAAATAATCCAGTTTGAGATTGCTTTAACTACCCTGTTCAATGCTCAGGAATTCTGGGAAATGTAGTTTTGTGAGAGATTGAGCTTTCTCTATCAGAGAGCTCTGGTGCCACAATAAACTACAATTCCCAGGATTCTTTAGCACTGAGCCAGGGCAGTTAAACCACTTTCAAACTGGATTATTTCTGCAGTGTGTTTTGGACCTAAGTTAACAATAGTGAAACCCCCTTTTTTACCAATTCTTTCTGTATCTGTCCAGCCCCTATTTTCTTCCTTGTTCTCTGTATAGCTGAAAGACAAGGTTGGTTTGTTTGTTTGTTTGTTTGTTTGTTTAGCAGCATTGGCATTGGGAGAATGGTGGAAAAGAGCTGGAGAAACTCAGCAGTTGGGTCTCTGGTTGTAGCAGGATGTCTGCAGTAAATAACACAATATGGCTGGAGCTGGGAAAGTATAGGATTCAACTCTATCTGCTTCTACTGTGACTTTTTGCCTACCTACAATAGGCAAGGCAAGCAGCAGGTATCTGAGGTATACCTGTACTTCACAATTCTTCAACAGTATGCTACTGTTTCTTTTAACAAGCAGGGCAGCAGTCATTTTAGAACTGTCAAGACAACCTTGACTTCTCTGTTTCAGTCTAAGGGAAAGGAGCTAGGTCAATTTTACTTACTACCCTAGTGGGCCCCATAGCACTTCTCCAAGAAAATGGGATGATGTCATGTCACTTTTAGTTTCATTTTCCCCTGAAAATTGGATATTACCGAGAATACACATTCCTTGCAGTTAACCCAATCTTTCTTGTACACGAGGATCTCCTCAGAAAGACATGCCTCAGACTTGCAAGTTAAACTCATATGTACTTTCCAATGATCAGTAAGAAAACAAAAATGCACAATTTGAAAACTAAAAAATAATCTTACAAAAATCTTTTTGGGTTATTTATTTACCATTTAAGAGCTAGCATGACATAGTGGTTTGAAATCCTTTGGGTGACCTTGGGCAAGTCACACTCTATCAGCCTCAGATGAAGGCAACAGCAAGCCCCCTCTAAACAAATCTTTCCAAGAAAACCTCATAATAGGTTTGCTTAGGCTTACCATAAGTTGGAAATGACTTGAAGGCACACAACAACATCAGATTTAATGTCATGTCCTGATGCTTCTTGTTGCTGCCCGATTCAAACACTTTCCAGACCTTTAAAATGTTTTAATAAAAAGTTGCATATTTTGGCTAATTTGTGGGTGTCCTGCTTGTAATTTGACATTAGATATGGATATGTCAAACCTTCTTAAACCCAGATTGAAATCCTCAGTCTTCTGTTTCTTCCCCAGTGTCTCCTTTAAAAAAGTTCTGTATTTAGTATAGCACTAAAGTGATAAACTTGAAACAAGATTCTCCCTTCTCATGTACACATATCCTGTCCTGTAGAAAAGATCTTCAGATGCATCAATTTGCACTGAAAGTGTGTCAGAAGGGGAGAAGAAAAATGATCTTGCCCTCAAGAAAACAAACATAAAAATGACCACATAGAGCCCATACAGACAGGCCAAAATAAAGCTGGTTCGGGTTACTTTGGAAATATGCTGTTTAAATGATGCATGTGTCCTAAGAGGCCAGAAGCTGTGCCAAAGCCATGCTCCCATTCTGAGGACTGGAGTGCAGCTTTGGCGCAGCTTCTGGCCTCTTACGATGTGTGTGTCATTTAAACAGCATACCTCCAAAGTGACCCGAAGCAGCTTTATTTTGGCCTGTCTATACAGGCCCATAGTTATTGTTAACTGCCTTCAAATCAACTTTGACCTATAATGACCCCATGAATGAAATACATCCAAGTCAACCTCCTATCAGCAATCCAGGTCTTGCACACTCAGTGCTGTGGTGTCCTTAATAGTCTATTTGTCTATAATTCAGTCTTTTTCTTTTCCTATTGCCTTCTACCTTCACAAGCATTATTGTCTTTTCTAGTGAGTTAGGTCCTCTCATGATATAGCCAAAGTACAAAAGTCTCAGTTTAATCATCTTGGCTTCTAGGGAGAGTTCAGTCTTGATTTGCTCTAAGACCATTTTATCTACCTTTTTAGCAGTCCATGGTATCCATAGAATTCTTCTCCAGTATTATGCTTCAAATGAGCTGATTCTCTACCTGTCTGCTTTCTTCACTGTCCAATTTTTACAACCATAAATGAAAATGGGATATACAAAGGCATGAACAATCCTAACTTTAGTAGTCATTGATTTAGTAGTCAAACTCTGGTTCTGGTACGAGCAGTCCAGATGATGTGTGGCATATTCTGCATCAGAACCAGGATAAAACAGTTTTAAAATGTGTTAAAATAATTTACCTGTTACATCTGGAGCCCTCCTTTCCCACACAGTGGCAACTGTATGCATGCACAACCTGCAGAGCCCCCCCCCCCCCCAGTTCATTCACCACCACTATGGATCACTTGTTCTGAGATCAGAACAAAGTGCCCAGCCATGTGAGCATTGCTTTTGGAATTGTTTGGTGCACTCCATTTTCTAATGTATGTTTTCAGTATGGTCCCTAATGCCTCTTCCTTTCCTAAACACAGAATTTCTTTGTTGTAGAATTTTGAGCATCCCTTTGCTAACATGAGAGATAAATTTAATAGTCCTGTGGTTATTGCAGTCCCTGGTGCCAACTTTCTTGCAGACTGGAATGTATATTGAGTATTTCCAATCTGTGCACCATTCCTTTGTTTTCCGTATTTGTTGACAGAATTTAGTTAGAACTAGAGTAGATTCTTTCTCTGTAGCTTGAATAAGCTCTATTGCGATGCCATCTGTCCCTAGGGATTTATTCTCCCATACACTCTGAGTGCAGCTTCCAGTTCACTTTCCAAAACTGGTGGTTCATCTTTATCTGGTTTTTCCTCAAATGAATCTGTCACCTTTTCACCTCTTTTATATAGTTCTTTAGTGTATTGTTTCCATTGTCTTTTTATTTCCACTTGGCCAGGTCATGTATTCCCCTGCTGATAGCCTTACTTTAAATTTCCCTTTGATGTCTCTGATCTTGTGGAAGTGGGCTATTGTTCTTATTTACCATATCACCACTGATTTTTTAAAAGATATATCCTCAGACCTTTTAAACAAAAGCTGTAGGTCCCTTTGCTTGTAAACATCAACCCTCACATGCACACATTAGTAAACCTGAGAATTTAAGTGGAAGAAAGCTGCCAAGGATTACCGTCCTGCCCCCTCACTATTTTTCTTGTCTTTTGGCTTAAATCAAGCTGAAAGAGACTTGTTGGATGGGTGATCTTTCTAAGCACAGCGACATACTACTTTATTTGTATGACGCTAGAGAAACCTTTCTAAAAACTGAAAACATTAAAAGGAGGCATTTTGGGTTGAGGAGGAAGGCAAATAAGGCAAAGTAGAAACATCCTGAAAACTGGCACCCCTACTTTTATTGCCATAATTAACATGACTACATAACTGTACTTTAAAAAAAAGCTTCACCTTTTGGGTATTAACAAAAATAGTGCAAAATTCTGAAAAAAATATATTGTGAGATTGACAAAATGTATTTTGGCTCTTTAAAAAAAACATACAGAGCTTACAACAACATATATTGTCAGTTCCCAATATATTTGCCCCATCTGGAGCAGTCTTTATATGAAGAAAATGAAAGATTTGAAAATCAGACATTTTTCAGCACTCAAGGCAGCAAAGACTTCTAAAAATGTTTCAGATTTATTATCTAGTTTGACCCTTTCATTACTCATCTTTATTGGGGAACTCCTGATGCGATTCAAAAGAGCTCTAAACTTTTCTATGGTACAGTTATAAAGTTTCTGTATTGAAACTCTGTCCCTACTTTTCCTGTGTCTCTGTGCTGCTGAATACATAGTGAAGTGATTAATCTGTTTGTGACCCTGTTTGTGACTAAAATAAAAGACCTTTCTATTGGGCCTGGGAGTTGTTTGCTAAGGATTATAATCATGCTGCTGTTTCATTTACTGCAATTCCTAAACCAAACAGTAATAAGGAAAAAGTCTAGCTGGTCTTGAATAGAAATTAATTTTTATCTCTAGGGATGGAACATTTCTTAAAAGTACATTAAGGCCCTGGTTAAAATAACTGTACTAGGAGCATCTAATTAGAGTCTCTGAGATCACAAACCAAAACACTTCCAATTTGTTTGTGCTGTGTAAGAGGCAAGGAATGTGGTGATATCATGGATGATTATGCCAAGTGACATAAAGAATGTTTCTTGCTTTTATTGAATTTTAAAAATCTTTTTAAAAAAGTCTTTTTACTTGATGCCTACTATACTGAAACTCTAGGTATTTGGATGGGAAAATTTTATTGCTTTCACATTTTACATATTTATTGAAAACAAACTATGCCTGCAGACAGTCAGTGACTTTGACAGTGTGCCATAAGAGGATTAAGAAGGAATTGTATTCTTTCTAGTATTCCTATTAAAGTCTTCTTTGATTAAACAGATTTTTGCAGTGACTCTTGGGGAAGGGCTCCTAGCCTGTCCTGAATGGTGCTGTCCACTATACACCTACCTAACAAGACATAAGAAAGAAATAACATGCACATTCTGGCTGCTGTATCCTGGACTGCACAACTCAGGAGTGGCAAGTTGGCCTGCTCATGCCCAAGGAGTCCAGACCTGGCCACCCCCCCCCCCCAAACCTGGCCAAATAAGGCCCATTCTGGCCTATTACTGCCCCAGCAGTAATACATTTGGGGGGCAAATTTTGTCCTACATTTTCCCCATTTGTCCCAGTTTGGAGGTAGACAGTTATGGCAACCCAAGCTCTGGGGTAGCCATGAGGTTGTTTTGTTTGTTTGCTTTTGAAGGAGTAGAACTGAAAAAAATACACACCACTGCCACCCATTATCTTTTGGAAATAAGATTTAGTAATGTGAGGAAGGAATTGTAGCATGTTCCTTTGTAGATAACAAGCCACAGGGTGAACCCTTCATCTTTTTTGGTAAAATATTTTGCAAAGAATAAGAAAGGATCCTACAGTATCTTCCACTGTTGCTCACATTCTTCAAAGTGGAATAGTTGTGTGCCCTCACAAGGGACAAAAGTTTCATCCCCTCACTTTTTTAAAACTCATTACTAATGTGAGCTTACATTATATTCAGGTATTTCTTTGGAATGAAATCAAAACCATGTCTCTGTTGACTCGGACTAAGCTACTTAATTATTACAAATCAAGCAGTGACATTTGCACACTACAATAACTTAAGACATTGCCCATGTGCTTTATCATATTTATCAAGCTACTAGGAAAACAGAGGTTCATGCTATGAAACTGAGCCTTTCTAAAATCCAGTCCTCCTTTATTGGCAAATCCAAAAATGTGTGCATACTGAAACTATTGCTGCTCTTTTTGACCTGGCCTTTTGCTATAACGACACTGGCAAAAATGAAAATTCTCTTAGAAATGAACTGAACACAAAGAGTTGGAATGGAGTGTCTTGAGGCTTTCTGTGTTGTGCAAAGGCAGCAGAAGTCTTGCCTGAGTTATTTTTAGCTGTTTGTTTTCTCTTGGAGGAATAAATGAAATCAGCTGTGACAGACAAGATTTCACTAGCATGTTAAGGGCTGATAAAGTGCAGAACCAACAAACAAACGTAGAATGTTTCAGGGTGACTAAAGATATAGGAAAAAGTGCAATAATGAAATGTCTATTCAAAAAAAACAAATAAAAAACCCCTCAGGATGCTGAATTTGAAAAAAAAAATCATCACAGTCTCATTAAATACAGCTAGTCTAAGAGTATGTCAGCTATTTTTTAAAAAGCGGGTGGAAATAAGAGAAGAAGAGGCGGCAGAGAGAAAATTAGAGTAGCTGCAGTATATGTTAAAATGGTTTAAGACTTCTGGATGTGGATCTTGGGCCATCCTACTAACAGGAGGGTTTAAGTGAATGGGTTACTTCTTAAACAGAGAGAGGCAAAGGGATGTTAGGGCCCTCCAAGTGTCCATGGAGGGCTAGTGTGGCTATTGGTCCAATTCCAGTTCCAGTATGTTAGTCTATCTTGAATTATGATTCTGTTTTGCGAGATATTAGCTACTCATCCAAATTTTGTGTCATCTGCCAATTTGCTGATGGGTGTTAGAAGAATACCCTCTCTTCCTTCATCCAAATCATTTATAAAGTGTTGAACAACAGCAGGCCCAGCGCAGAACCCAGGAAAGTGTCACTTGTCACTTTTCTCTAGTGTGATGTAGAATCATTTTTGAATTATAATTGTAACTTCCATTAGTAACCTTGGATGGAGTTCATCTGGTTTCAGATGCCTGAACTCATTTAAAGTAGCTAGTTCTTGTACTCTTTTTGAGCAGCAGCCCCTTTACAGCATCATTTATTCTGTTTCCCACAAGTTTGACACTATTTCTCTGGGGGAGAAGATAGAGGCAAAGTTAGGATTGAGCAGTTTCTGTTCCTCTCTACTGCTCATTGGAATTTTGCTATCTGCTCCATTTAATTGGCTTCACTTCTTTGGTTTTCTTCCTCTTGTTATAGCCATAACTATCCCCCATTCCTTTTTACTATTTATAATCTTACCAGCAAGCCTAAGCTTCAGCCATCTTCATCTTCTCCCTACAAGTTCACATTTACACTTTTCCTTGGGGATTTCCCCTTCCTCAATTTTTATATGTGCTCCTTTTAAATCTCAGCTCATCTAAAGCTCTTTATCCAGCTACTCAGCTTTTTTTAGATACCTTCTTCTCTTGTTTCTCATTGAAATAATTTGCAGTGGTGCTTTCAATATCTCACTTGTAAGAACTCTCATTCATTATGAAATCCCTCCTCTTTCATTTTTTTTTTTTACCATTGGATTTGCAATAGTATGTCCTTAAGCATATCAAAATTGGCTTAAAGTCCAAACTATAGACAGGATACAAACCGCCAGAAAGAGGCGCCGGGGAGGCTCCGCTCTATGCTCCGCAGCGGTGCCACAACAACCAAATTGTGTGACACTGCTGCGCAGCAACAAAGGAGCATTAAAAAGCAGCTCCATTTTGCAGCGCAGTTGCGCCGCTGCAAACCTACAAAGATGTCCTGATGGCATCGCGGCTGTGCAGTGCTGTTTGGATACTGTGCAGCTGCGATGTCATAGCTGTGCGCCCCATTTGGGTGGTGCTGCGCAGCTGCGACACCCTCATCGTGTGCTAAGGTTGCAGGGCGTGTGCACGCACTGCCCCGAGGCAACCCTAGCACATAATGGGCGCGTCGCAAAGGGCCCATCTATACAGGGCCATAGTTTCCAGGCTTGCTTGTGTGGTACTTAGCACTCTTTAGTTCACAAACTCCCAAGCCTTTTAGCGCTTTACCACTAAACATAGAGTTGTGCCTGGAAACAACAATGCATATTTTTTGCATCCATATAGAATAATCATCTGTAAGCATAGCGCTGAGGTACTGACCACCTTCTGTCACATAAAGATTCAGTTTACAGCTTTTCTGAAGCCAGAAAGAACTATGGCAGGCTGAAAACGTGAAACTTCACTGAAGCTATTTCATCTGGTCTCCAAAACTAAAGGAGTAGAAGCATCATGCAAGTGTTACTGCCATTAACTTAGATTAATGAGCAATCATGTTGCTTTCGAGAAATTGTGTGCTATCATGGGAGATCTGAACATAAAGTGGTCTTGGCACCGAGTTCCTATAATGAAGTTGTAAGGGGCAATGCAGCAATCCAGTTGAGGTGTCGATGAGCTGTCATAATTAAAAACACATTGCTAAGTTCCCTATTCTTCTCCAGCATATTTTATTTTATTACCTGTATTTATCATTCCTTTTAAATGTAAAACAGTGACTACATTTTTTCTGGTGAGAAATTTTGCTGGGTAAATAATATACCATTCTCTTGAGTAACTATGTTTAAGAGGGTGGAGTTAATGTTGCATGATGCTAAGCAAATTAAATATTCACCTACTTTCTTACTGTAAAGGCACCAGATCCTGTCTGATCTAGGAAACTAAACAGGATCAGCTCTGGTTGGATGGGACATCCGCAATTAATGCCAGATACTGTAGACTCTGTTTCAGAGAAAGATATTGGCTGAGTTTGGAAATTTTCAAACAGAACAGGACTGAATGGTGTGTTTGGATGAAAACATTATATACTTAAATATTTTGTCAGCTCAGACAAAGCTATACTATTCAAAACAGTAACAAAAATTATATTAATACACGTTATATAAAACTTATAACAGGCAATTTAAAGTCATTTTCAAACCCCAGTGACAAAAGACTAACAATAGTTCCTACTGAAAAATATCTACTGCCAAATAACTGGCTTTACCAACAGATCCTTCATATGACAGAGCAGGACAAATGCAATTCCAAACTTAATCCAAGAGCAAACATTAAATCCACGGTCTATTTGATACCATGATAAGTGGATAAATGTGTGTGATGTTATGCTCAATGGAGTGACAACATATGTTCCTGGCCATGAGGGGGAGGATAACCAGGCCAACAGCTTTACATGGAAACTGAAGGAGAAAGAGGAGGCATTCCTATCTGCAAGTACATGGATAGCAATAGAAAAAGCATTTATATTTCTATACTGCTCCATACTGAACTAAGCAGTCTCTAAGCAGTTTACAATGTGTAAGCCCAACAAGCTGGGTACTCATTTTACCAATCTCTGAAAAGATGGAAGGCTGAGTTGACCCTGGAGCCTCTCAGGGATCAAACTTACAATGTTGTGGCTGAAACACTGGCATTCAGCCACTGCACCATCAGGGCTCAAACATAGATAATAGAATCTATGATGCTGACACTCTGGACAGGACACACAGTTAAGGCTCCATATCCTGAGCATGACATCAGTGTGCTGAGTAGCACTGTGCATTGCTCTTCATAGTTTACAAGCACAGGCATTGGTGAGAAATCTAAGAAATCTTACAGAGTATGTCAGCATTCAGAACATGCCTTTCCCAATAATGTCTGCTTGGACTGCTTATTTCAGGGCCTTTCCTCCTTTACATGTTAGGTATAGAATTCAAACATTACTTTAAAAAAAAGTATGAAGTATGAGTGTGAGAACAGGCACACATAGATTTCATACATGTATGCTCATTGGCACCTGATTAGCTCCCACTCCTAGGTAGCTAGATATTCAATGGCAATTCCTGACTTGCAACCAAGCCATATGTGATGGTACTCTCCATTATCTAGTTTCCTGTCAAGTGTAAAACTACAGATATAACACAAAGGGACCTTTCTGCACCTTTGAGACTTGAGAAGTTGGTAGCATGAACTTTCATAGACTTGAGCCTACTTCCTCAGATGCATTTGGTGGAGTGGAAAGCCCAGGGACAGACCTATATAGCAGTCTGCATGTGAGAATATCCATAGGAATGCAAAATTTTATGAGTGTGGAGATGAAGTGACAAGTTCAGTTTTAACTATGGTTTAACAGGTAGGATGATAACTGATTCTATAAGAAGAGTTCTATAAGAAGCATTCTAAAGGTTATTTATGGGGCTTGACAGACGGGCAGCTCCGTGTCACCCCTCCTTGCGCCGCATTGTTGCTGCAGCAACCAAACAGCCCAGCAACAATGTGCTCCCTTCCGGGAGCAAAAAGAAGCTGCCAAAAGCAGCTTCTTGGAAGGGGCGCAATTGGTATACATGTGTGCCCCGATTGCGTCCCTTCCTGCCAGCGCCGTTTGGACACTGTGCCATGCGTCATCATGGTGCCGCCCATGCTGGCAGCGTCCTCATGAACTAGGGCTGCTGGGCCTGTAAATGCCCAGCCTCATCTAGCCTTAGTTTGCTGGGAGGACGCCACTAATCACCCGTCTGTACCAGGCCTATGAGTCACTCTAGAAGGGACAGAGTAGCTATACCATGAGACACTATGATCCAAAACACATTGCAGAAATAATCCAGTTTAAGACCATTTTAACTGCCCTGGCTCAGTGCTAAGGAATCCTGGGGAATGTAGTTTATTGTGGCACCAGAGTTCTCTGACAGAGAAGGCTAATTGCAGTGGTGTCATGGGGGAGTGGGAATGGAGGGTGCAAACCGCACCAGGTGACACCCTAAAAGGAGTTGACACCACTGCTCCTCAAACATCTGCGTTTGGGCAGAAACAAGCTGTGGCATTCATCTGCTTCCCTTTAAAATGCTTTAAGAGATGGTAGGAGTGGAGGGGTGAAACTCAGTGGGAGAAGAAAGGAGTGACCCCAGAATTTTTTAAAATTAAAATTTCAAATTTCAAATTTTTATTTTTTAAAAAAATTGGGTTTTTTGAAATTTTTATTCTTTTTAAATTTTCTTTAACAACATCAGATTTTACCCAAATCTTCACTATGTATATGTCAATACATTTAGGTTGTGTGTACGATATTGTAATTTAAAGCTATAATTTTAATTTTGCTAGTTTTTTATGTCAGAACTCTTAGCATTACATTCAGTGGTATATGGGAATTACGATTTGCGAGTAACATTAGTACAAAAAAGCATTGTTGAGGAGTCTATATGGTGTGAAATGGAAGGAAGTCGGGGGGGGGGGGGGTGACACCATGAGTTACCGCATTGGTTGACACCAACCTTACTGACACCACTGGCTAAATGTCTCGCAAAACTATAGTTCCTAGAACTTTTTAAAAAATTAATATGGAAGATAGATTTACAACTATTATTGAAAAGTTATATGAAGATGTAAATGCAGCAGTGTATGTGAACAGAATAGATTCTAAAATATTTCCTCTCTTCAGAGGAAGTGCCCACTTTCTCCAACCTATTTACACTAGTGACAGGCCGATAGAACTGTTAGTTGAGTTGATAGGAAGAAATATTCAAATTCAGGGTGTAAAATTTGAGAATGTTGATTGCAAAATAAATCTATTTGCAGATGATATTCTGCTATTTTTATCCAATCCAATTAAATGTATAGGGCAGATGAAAAAGATTTTAAAGAATAAAAATCAGAGCTAAGTTAAAGGCGTGGGAGAAGCTCTCTGTTATCTATACAAGTGTCACAAGAACAGATTTTGTAAAAAAGAGTCTATGAAACATTCTGGGGTTTTTTGGGGGGAAATGAAGTAGGATAATAGGAACAGGTAAATGAAAGTTGGAAAGGTATGTATAGAGAGGGGATCAAGGGAATAATTATGTGACTGTTAAGATGATGCTTTTATGAAACTGAACTGTGTAAAGAGAATAAACTTTAATAAAGACTTATTAAAAAGGCATATTAAAAGCAAAAAGTCTTTACCCCATTTGATCTACAGAAATTGTAGAAAAATATATCAATATAGGGCCAAAACAGCTGCCCCTTTGAATGCTGAGTTGAGGCTGATGGTGCAAAATGAAGCAGCGGAAAGCTGCTCCTTTTTGAGCTGGCAAAACACCAGCTTTTCTGTGACTGCCCCCATTTTGCAGTGCTCCTGTGGCATGCAGCTATACACCGTGCTGCTGGAGAGCCACAAAGCTGCCCACCGTGAGGTCAGGCAGGCAGCTTCAGTGCAGCTTCCTGGTGGCTTAGGGCAGTGATGTCCAAACTCTGGCCCTCCAGGTGTTTTGGACTTCAGCTCCCAGCATCCCAGACCATTGGCTAAGGTGGCTGAGGCTTCTGGGAGCGGAAGTCCAAAACACCTGGAGGGCCAGAGTTTGGACATTGCTGGCTTAGGGGCATGTGTAGTCTAAACAACATGCCCCCAAGCCTCTGGGAAGCCACTGCAAAGAGGTCATCTGTCTTGCCCCATACTCCACAAAAGGTATCATTATTTAGCAACTATCACTATTTAGCAGCTATCATTATTTGTCAGATTAGCAGCTGTTAAAGTACATAACCTATGGAAATTTCTATTTTTATTTAGAACAACCTCTGTGGCAATAAAAATGGAAAAATTTGGAAAATGGTAAAAATATATTGAAAATGTTATTGTGTGTGGGGGGGGATCTTCAAGGTTTGTTAATAGCTCTAAATATGTTCACTCATCAAGCGGTGTTCTGGCATTATCAAATTTGGAATTGTATTATGATGCATTTCAACTAGTTCAATTAGTGGAATTAATTAAGGATAATAATTCAATTGTTTTGGTACAGATGAAAAGAAATAAAGTGTCAAAAGTTAGTGTGGCAAACATGTATGTAGACAAAGCATAAAAGTTATGAGAAATGCTAGATAATCCATTTACTAAAGGATTCTTCAGTACATGGTATAAATAAATATTAGCCCCCTCTCCCTATCTCTTTGCCAGTTTATAGAGCATCAACTCTTCAGATATGAATATAAATATAATTAGTTTAAGGGATAGAAAGAGAAAGGGATTTACAGAATAAATTACTGTATCTATTTTCAAGGGGAAAGCCCATTCAATTAGATCAACTGAAAAAACATATTAAATCCATTAAATCAATTCTGATGGCAATTAATACAAATAAACACATTATATACAGCACCAGCAGCAACAACAACAATAATATTTTTTCACTTATATCCCACTTTTCCCCCACTACAAGGACTCAAGAGGACAATTAGGAAAGAGGATTCCCTGAAAGTGTTAATATGATTTGAATCAATATGTAATAATAGCTCTAACCAAACCAAAGGACAAGTTTCAAACTTATATCATGTAACCAAGAGGCTAACTTTGGTACATTGAAGGGAATGAGATTAGTATCGGAGTCAGATCTGAGGATAAAAACAGAAGATAAACCATGTAATTTAATTTGGAAAATTCCAGCCTATAAATCAATATCAGCAGGAATGTGAGAAAATACATTGAAAATTATACATAAATGATACTGCTATCCCCTTAAATCTTCAGCTCAGTTATTAAAGCAACAGCTTGCTACAATTTACAAGGCTTTAATTGAAAAGAGATTCCACTTAAACATTAGGAGGAACATCCTGAGAGTAAGAGCTGCCCAGCAGTGGAACACACTCCCTTGGATAGTGATGGAGTCTCCTTCTTTGGAGATCTTTAAACAGATACTGGATGGCCATCTGTCGGGGATGCTTTGATCGAGAGTTCCTCCATGGCAGGGGGTTGTTCTGGATGGCCCTTGTGATCTCCTCCAACCAGTGGCATCACTGGGGAGGGGTGGACTGCACCAGGTGGCACCCCATAGGTCAGGGCCCTCGCCCCCGTCCCTCCTTGCTGCAGCTCAGTTTTCCTCGGGACAACCAAGCCACGGCAAGGAGCCAGGCTGAGCACTATTTCAGAGAGATGACCATCCAACTTTGTTTAAAGACCTCCATAGAAGGAGAGCTCAAAATCCTCTAAAGCAAATGTGCCCTAGGCAGGGTACAGACCACCCAAAAAGGGCGGTCTGCCTGCGCCTTGTTTTGTTCCACGAGGAAGCCGCAGCGGACAAACTGCGCGGCTCCCTCGCAGAGCAAAAAGAACCCGCAAAAAGCATTATGGCGCTGCAACATGTGGATGCTAGGCATCCATCACGTCAAAACGGTGTTGCCCATTTGTACAGGGTACCACCATATTGATGCCCTCATCACATGGTAGGGGTGAGGCATATATGGGCGGTGCACCCTCAGCCAACCCCTAGCACGTGACGAGGGCGCACTATAGGCCTTTCTGGATTGGGCCCTAGTCTCCAAAGCAGCATAGAATCATAGAATCGTAGAGTTGGAAGAGACCACAAGGGCCAACCAGTCCAAACCCTGCCATGCAGGAACTCTCAAAGCATCCACGACAGATGGCCATCCAACCTCTGTTTAAAGACCTCCAGGGAAAGAGATTCCACTACACTCCAAGGGAGTGTGTTCCATTGTCAAACAGCCCTGACTGTCAGAAAGTTCCTCCTAATGTTGAGGTGTAATCTCTTTTCCTGTAGCTTGCATCCCTTACTATGGGTCCTAGTTTCTGGAGCAGCAGAAAACAAGCTAGCTCCCTCCTCAATGTGACATCCCTTCAAATCTTTAAGCAGGGCTATCATATCACCTCTTAACCCTCTCTTCTCCAGCCTAAACATCCCCAGCTCCCTAAGTCGTTCCTCATAGGGCATGGTTTCCAGGCCCTTCATCATTTTAGTGGACACGCTCCAGTTTCTCAATGTCCTTTTTGAATTGTGGTGCCCAGAACTGGACACAATATTCCAGGTGGGGTCTTCCCTTGATCTAGACAATATACTTTTATTGATACAGCCTAAAATTGCATTGGCCTTTTTAGCTGCAACATCGCACTGTTGACCAATGTTCAACTTGTAGTCTGCTTGGACCCCTAGATCCCTTTCACATGTAGTGTCATTCAGCCAGGTGTCCCCC
>NC_056526.1:102504395-102615325 GCF_019175285.1 Sceloporus undulatus
ATCCTATATCTGTGCATTTCAATTTTCTGCCCTAAATGCAGTACCTTATATTTCTCAGTGTTGAAATTCATTTTGTTAGCTTTGGCCCAGCTTTCTAGTCTATTCAGGTCATTTTGAATTTTGATCCTGTCCTCTGGAGTATTTTCTACTCTTCCTAATTTGGTGTAATCTGCAAATTTGATAAGTATGCCCCAATTCTGTCATCCAAGTAATTGATAAAGGTGTTGAATAGCACTGGGCCCTGGACAGAATCCTGTGGGACCCCACTGGTCACTTCTCTTCAGGATGAAATGAAGCAGATAAAAAACTTGATTCTTCCTCAACATAACATCCTTTCAAATATTTAAACAGGGCTACCATGTCATCTCTTAAACTTATCTTCTCCAGATTAAACATACACAGCTCCCTAAGCCTCTCCTCATAGAGCATGGTTTCCAGACCTTTCACCATTTTGGGCACATTCTACTTTGTCAATATCTTTCTTGAATTGTGGTGCCTAGAACTAGACACAATATTCCAGGTGAGGTCTGACCAAAGTAGAAAAGAGTGGTATTATTAATTCCTTTCATCTAGACTCTATGGTCCATACAGACTGATGCTTTGCACCAGCCTAGGTTCGATATTAGGGCTCCGTAGGGCTGGGCATCCATACATTCCCAGCCCTTCAATTGACACCCATGGGCGATCTTGCCGCTGCCCCGTAAGAAGAAAGTAGCTCGGAAAATAAGGAGGGGACAGCCCATGCAGGGCTTTAAAGATCATCAACAGAAGTTTCTAATGAATATGGAAAGGGAGGGGGAGCCAATGGAGGGATGACAATAAAGAAGAAATGTGATCGAAGTGGTGAGAGGACATTATAATGCATGCAGCTGAATGCTGCATAGAAATTAAAGGATGGAGGTCAGAAAGAGGAAGCCCCGCCAGAAGGAGATTACAGAAATCCAGTTGCAAGACCACAAGGGCATGGACTAGAATCTTGACAGTAGAGGCTGAAAGAAACTTTCATATTTTAGCGATATTATAGAGAAAGAATCAGCATGCCTTGGTTATGGCTTCAATCTGGGAGATACACGACAAGGAAGAATATACAGTCAGTATACACTGATTTTTTATACACGGATTCAAGCATCCACAGTTTGAAAATGTTCCAAAAAAATATAAATTTCAAAGATCAAACCATGATTTTCCATTTTTTATAAGGGACACCATTTTGCCATGTCATTATATTTAATGGGACTTGAGCATCCACGGATTTTGTTATACATGGGGAATCTTGGAACCAAACTTCAGCGTATAACAAGGGTCCACTGTAAAATGAAGCCAAGACTGTGGGCTTCCTGCACAGGTCGAATAGAATATTCGAATAGAATATTCAACAAGAATAGAAAAGGAATATTGCATGGTAAGCTTCGGTGGAAAAACAAGAAACTTGATTTTGGACATACTGAGCTTCAAAAGCTGGTGCTGCATCCACTGAGAAATTGCTGTAAGACAATATGAAAACTGCTGTTCAAGACCTTGAGAAAGATCAGGAGTGGAAAGATACAGCTGAGTGTTGTTGGCATACAGATGATAAGACAAGCCAAAAGAACTAATGAGACAAAAGAACTGCCTAAGGACAGTGTGCAAAGAGAGAACATTAGAGGACCCAAAACAGAGCTCTGTGGAACTCCAACAGATAACGGAATGGGAGATGAAGTCTGACCACCCGTGATCACTGCAAAAGGTCTGTCTGACATATACGATTTAAACCAACTGAGAACAGAGTCCGAGAACTCGAGGTCAGAAAGTATATAAACTAAGAGACAGTGATCAATCTCTTAAGGTCTTTTTGAATTCTGATCCTGTCCTACCCCTCTTAATTTGATGTCATCTGCATATTTGATGAGCATGTCCTCTATTCTTTCATCCAAGTCATTGATTAAAGATGTTGAATAGCACTGGGCCCAGGACAGAACCCTATGTCTCTCCAGGATGAAGAAGAGCCGTTGGTGAGCACCCTTGGGTTCAGTCTGTCAACTAATTACAAATCCACCTAACAGTAGCATTGTCTACTCGACATTTTACTAGCTTTTTTACAAGATTATCATGGGGGGACCTTGTCAAAGGCATTACTATAATCAAGAAATTTTGCATCTCCCGCATTGCCTTCATCTACCAAGCTTGTTACTCTGTAAAAAAAGAGAAGAGAAAAAATTAGTCTGGCATAAATTGTTTTGGAGAAACCAATGTTGGCTTTTTCTGATCACACCATTTTTTTCTTACAGCCTCTCTGTTTACTGATTTGCTCTAGAATCTTCCCTGGTATTGATGTCTGGATGACTCGGTGGTAACTGTTTGGAAGTTATTTTTTCCCTTTTTGATGATGAAGACAACATTTTCCATTCTCCAGACTGCTGGGATTTCTCCATTTCTCCAGGAATAATCTTTAAGATTATTGACAGTGGCTCTGATATTACCTCTGCCAGTTCTTTAATACTCTTGGATGAAGTTCATCTGGCACTGGAGAATTGATTTCATGGAGTAGCCAGGTATTCCTGTACTACCTCTTTACCTGTTCTGTGCTGGATTTCCCCTACTGCATCATCTGCTCCATTTCCCCAAGGTTGACTACTATTCTCCTTTCCTTCTTTTGGGAGAAGATTGAGGCAAAGAAGGTGTAGAGTATTTCTACCCTTGTCCTCTGTTAGTATTTTGCCACCTTCTCCATGCTGCAGCTCTACCATTTCCTTGTTCTTCCTTTTGCTATGGAAATAACAACAAAAACAAACAGAAAAACAACCTTCCTTTTTATTGTTTTTAACCTCTCTAGCAAGTCTGAGCTCATTCTAGCTTTTCCAGCTTGCTCCCTTTATATGTTTGTCTCAATTCCTCTTTGGTGACCCCACCCCCACCACTTTCCATTTCTTACACATGCCTCTTTTAAATTTTATCTCAGTTAAAAGTAGGGATGCAAAGAAAGCTCATTGCTATTCATTAAGGGATTTTGGTTTTCTGCATGCTTGGCTGAAGTCTTTTACAGGTTGTGAAATCTAGCACCTGCTCCATCCAGGTGTGAGAATTTTCATATACTTCATTTGCAAATGAAGTAACAGGGTGACAGAACTTGAAAGGAAAATTTGAAGTTCAGGATTAAGTACTTCATGTAAACACCCATTAGACATGGTCTTAATTGAGCATTTAACTCCAAGGGGTACCACTATTTATTCTGCTTCTATATAAGCAATATCAAGATCAGTTTGGTTTAAAGTATATCAGTGATCATCATCTTTTCCTTTTCCTTTGAGTCTGCAGGAGTGTCCTACCTGTGCATGCAGAGAAATGGCATGCACAACACAGAGAAACTGAAATCCTATCCACACTTGGCTGGGAAAATCAGTCTCATTGTGCTTGTTGGGATTTACTTGAGTACCTGCCTAGGCGTCTGCTCCCAGAGATGTGTAGAACAACCTTAACAGCTGGACTACTCAGAATAAAGCCTCTGGACTTTGCCTTCTTTTTAAAAAAATATTTTATTGTTTACAAAAGGTAAAACACAATTACATCACCATTCTACTTTAAAAACATGAGCTAAAATACAGATTTACAGAGCTGAGGTCTCATTCAAAACTCCAAACCAAAATCTCCTGTGGTGCTATGGTGGAACATGAGCATGAGAATTGGAGTTAACATAATCTATAAGAAGTAACCACATTTCCTTGAACTGGTTGCAGTTCCTTGCCTCAGAGGTTCTCCTGGCATCGTCTGCAAGCTTCTCAATTAACCATCCTTCCCAGAACTTCTTCATCCATGGACCGATGACCTGTTTTCCAGTTTCTGGCAATGATTAATCTAGCTATAGCAACTGAAAAGGATATAATTTCTTTATGATGGAGAAATTTATTGTCAAATTGAAATATTGACAAGAGAAGCAATTCCAGGGTGGGTTGAACCTTTTGCTTAGTGATGTCTGACATCAATTGAACAATCTGTGTCCAGAATTGTTGGACAATTGGGCACTCCAACCACATATGTAGGTATGTACCTCTTGCCCCACAACCCTTCCAGTACAAAGAAGATGTCTTCCTTGTCATTCATGCTACCTGGACAGGGGTCAGGTACCATCTGTATACCACTTTCAATGTTTTTTCCCATAGGGCAGATGACTTAGACTTATGGAATCCTGGGATTTGTAGCTTTACAAGGCCTTTAACCTTAGTAAATTTCTAGTTCTACAAAGTCTTTAGCCAAAGAATGCTGATGCCTCACCAAACTACTAACCCCCAGGATTCTGTAGGATGGAACCATGGCAGTTAAAGTGGTGTCAAACTGCATTATGCCTACAGTATAGATGCACCTATGATTTCCTTCCTTTTGTACCACAGTCACTTGGAATTCTGAAAAAAATAAAGATTGGAAAATGTTCTTGATATTCTTAGCATATATATGTGTATGTATTCATGCCTCTTTATTTCTGGCTTCCTAGCTTGTATTTATAGTCAGGCATGGCAGCATGACATGTATGCATTAATTATTAAGGGCAACAAATGTCACTTGTTTGTTGGGGTAGTGGTTCTTTAGTGTGTGAGTTTTTAGCAGATTTCATTTAGATACTGTTCTCCTTTAATTCCATGGGTTTAGATGCGTTTGTCTGTGCAATCTGGAAGTAAGAGGCGTAACTCATTTTTTTCAGGTACTCAGACAGTATGTTCCAAGACCACCAGAAGTTACTGTTAGGTTCCCAGATATTAGGGCCTGCTCCCTCTTAATGGTCCTTAGGGCAAGGGAAGGAAATTTCAGGGTAAGAGCACTGTCTTGAAAAGAAAATAGTGGTTTTCTCTGTGTTTTTTGCCCCTGCTGTTGCTTAGGAGCAGCTGCTATAGAGCCTCACCACCTCCTTCCCAGATCCTTGAAGTCATGACTAAATTCTTCACATACAAAAGCTCTAAGTCATTTAAACCCTTCTGGATAGACCCACAGAGACAGAATTGCCTGACTGGTCTATTTTTATCATCAGCTTCTGTCTCACAAGATCTTTGGTGATTATTAGTAGCATTATCAGAGCTATTATTTTGGTGTGAGAGGGAAGATTCCATAACTAGACTACGGCTGTCCCTAAGCAAAAAAGGGTGTGCAATGCTCCTGGTTTGGTAACCCCATCTGTTGCTGCTACTGCAAACATT
Source organism: Sceloporus undulatus (assembly GCF_019175285.1). Lineage (NCBI taxonomy): Eukaryota > Metazoa > Chordata > Lepidosauria > Squamata > Phrynosomatidae > Sceloporus > Sceloporus undulatus. The sequence continues at coordinate 102,509,558 of NC_056526.1, forward strand.
CCTATTTGTTAAGGGGTTTAGGTGGCATTCAGTTTCTTATGATAAGGTGAGGATTTCTGCTTTTATCTCTTTCTCTCCCATCTCCCTGACATCGATGCACAAAGCTGAATTACAATCACTTTCCAAATATGCCGTTAAAAAACTAAAAATAATATGCTGCTTCTTTCTTAGCCTTTTGGAATTCTTGTCTACACAGAGTCAGAGGGCCAACAGTGGCCCAGTGACAAGTTGTATTGCACAGTGTGAGTGGTTTGGATTTTGCCCTTGTGGTTTTAAATTTCTCTCGACTGATTTTTATTTTTGCAAATGAGTACAATTTATTCTACTGAAGGATTACAAAAAAGATTTTGTTTGTACATATCTTGGTGTATCCAACATTACATTTAACACAGAAAAGTAAAAAAAAATCAAGTGCTTAAAATAGGTTTTTGCTTAGGTTTTGAAGTGAGGGACCTTTGTGAAAACCTATTCAGCAGTAGCCCAAATAAGAAGTGAAATCTTAGCATTTCTTAAAAAGAAAAAGGTCAAAGGCTTTGAATATTTATTTTACTTCTGTTGACACAAGCAGATATACAGAAGTGGGGGGTAGTATATATTAGGAAAAGGAGACAGGCTAAATTTGCAAACTTAAATGTCATGCAGTAAAGAGTGTCCATCGACTTCATGTTCATGAGTGATTTATCCATCAGATCACAGCTGTCTCCATCACTGCTTCATCTGATCCCAAAACCATAAGTGACTCCCATAGCTTTGATGTGGGTGGCTCAGAACTCAAAAGACTTTGATGTTTGTTTGAAGTTGATTGCATAAAAGAGACAATGAATTGTTCCCTTTTTCATCTCAGGAGCTTCGGTGGGTGGAGTGAAGGAGGTGCAGTCTAGACTTTTTCACCAGTGCAAAATCAGAAAGAATGATTTGGCATTCCAAGTACTGTTTGCATTTGAGAAATACAGTAGGAAGAGTATGAGTGTTTTGTGTTGCAGAATGTTTTGCTTCATATACAGTATATTGTTCTAGTTTGCTTTACAAACAACACAGATGTATTATGGAAAATTTAGAGCTAGACAAAAGTTTTTTTTTTATCATTCCTTGATTTTGCCATTTTATGTAAGGGGAACCATTTTACTACACCATTGTATATAATGGGACTTGAGCATCCTTGGATTTTAATATTCATGGGAGATTCTGGAACCAAACCTCAGCAGATATTAAGGAACCACTCTACTAGTACTCTCAGAAGAGTTTTGTTGTATTTATTTGCCATCAAGTTGACTTCAACATATGGAAAATATAACTGAGGGATTTCCAAGACGACCTGTCATCAACTGACTTACTCAGTTCTTGCAAACTTAGGACCATGGCATTCTTGATTGAATCAATCCACTTGTAGTGGCATCTCCCTCTTTTCCTACTGCCTTCCTCTTTACCAAATACTGTATTATTGTCTCCACAGAGCAGGTACTATACAAAATGGCTAAAATTGGCAGTAGGAAAAATTCAATTTTCATAATAGAAGGCAAATTAATAATATGCATAATTATAATGATATACAGTACTAGGTACCCAGATTTGAGATGCTGTGATCCTAGTGAAAGTTATTCCTCTGACGCTGTGGAAGGTGCCAGTCATGCCAAAGAGCACTCTCCTGCAAATACAGATAGAAGCTTCAGAGATTCTTGGGGAGGGAGATAGAGAAAGGAAGATAACAACTGAGCCCTCATTCTTGTATTTCTGTTTTTGTGTTTTGTGTAAATTGCACCTACTCATGCATCCCTGCTTTACCAGTGACTGGACCAAACCCATGTTGAAATCAAGTAATTTGTTAAAAGGAGCAGCAATTAGAGTGCTACAAGGTTACCACAAATCAGTTCTGGTGAGAGCAAGGTTACGTGCATTTCAGTAAGTAATGTCTTTGTCAAAAGAAAGGAGTTGCTACTTGGGGAAAGGGGGCATAATATTTGTTCAGGATTCTCCTCCTGATGCCACCTTTTCACCCCTCTTCTGGAATGAGGTCATTATATGTTTCTTAATTCATAGATCTCTCAGTGGGTAACTGTAAATGTAAACATTTCATCACTTGTTTTGTTAAATTCTTTCTGAATAACAGCAGAAAAACTAGGTCAGGAATGCTCAGAACTGTGGGTCATGACAGCAAGAGGTTGCAGATATAATGAAGTCTGGAAAGTCATTTATAGGGACTGAAAATAATCTGGACTGTGTAACACAATGCAAAATTACTAGGGTGATATCTTACTCCCAGTATCAGTGGCAACAGCTATGAAACCTACTGTTTTTGTTTAATGTTTTTACGTTTATAGGCAGTGTGAATATTAAAAGTAGCATTTATAATAATTTATATAATTTTCTTTAATGCTTAAAAACAAAGTTGTATTATCAAGACAAATGGGAAAGAGAAATAGGGGAAGTAGAGGAAGAATGGAATATGTTTGGAAGAAGGTGCTCCACATCCAAATGTATTATTTAAGTGGCATCTCCTTTTCTTAAGTTTGAATAAAATTTAATATTAATGATGAATATTGTAGAGTTGAACCAGTTTTACTGTATGTGTCCTAAACTTCTAAAGTTTTGTATAACTTGTGTGTAGTACTCTTTGGTATACAGTCTGTTATTTTAAACGAGGATAGAAAAGTGGTTCTACTTCTTGAAAAGCAATGTAAAGATTGTTGAATACGTTTCAGTTGGGGGAGAGAGCAATTGGATTTGCCTTTAGTAATGAATTAGTTGTTCACCAAGAGAGATGTGGGATGGAGTTTACTTTATTGTAATTGTCCAAGTGAGAATGGAAAGAATTAAACAGGCCTAGTTTCATATTAATCATCAGAACTATTTTTAAAGGTCATTTTCACACAAGGGTTTTATATTGAAAAAGAGATGGTTTGGTTTCACCAAGCAGGAGACCTTTCTACATAATGTTACTGCTCCTTTATTTTCCTCCTGGTGTGATTTTATTTATTTTATTCTATTCTGTTTTATTTTATTTATATCCTGCCTTTCTTATTTTTGCCACAAAAATAATTGGTTGGTCAGCCCAGAGCAGGGTTTTTAGTGGTGGGAAGGATCCATTTCACAAATATCTCAGTTTAGGGATCAGGGGTGTGCATTTGAGGGAATATGTAGGAGCATGGTTTCCTAATCCCAAACCCTCTTTGAATCTCACTATTTCCAATATGGGTGGTTGGTGAAAACTCTAGGGAATTATGTTTGGGAGGGGGGACTGGGAAGCCATCCAAAATTTTCCCCAGTACAGGAAAGTGAAGGCAGGAACAAAAGCACAGGACCAAAACCAAAGTGCAAAAGGCAGTATTACCATCTCAGTAGCATGTTGATGATATAAACCCGGCTTCTTAAGAGAAAAGAGCTAGTGTGTAAAGACTCTGGGCAGAATTTTGGTTAGAAGCCTGGAATGCAATTTGCCCATCTTGCACTTGAATAAATCTCTATCACATTTTACCACTTGGTTGTCTCCCCCACCCAGCCTAAAAGCTCCAAATCCTTTAGCCTTCTTTAAACGTACTGCTTCCATTTGATCCTTTTGTTTGTACTTTTTTTTGGTACCTTTTTCTGTATTGTTACTTGGAGAAAAAGAACTGTACCTAATAAATAGTTTTTAACCAATTCAGTCCAAAGGAACACAGTTTTTACTGCCCATAAGTAACAAATTTACCTACAACATTTTCAAAAGTTCACTTTGGAGCTGATTAGTCATATGTTGACACACATGGACTAATACATCAACATTAATGTTAACATAATACAGCAGGAAGAGACCACCCAGCAATGTCAGGATTTCTGGGTGGCCTTACTTGACATTGGTTCTTTCTCTTGTAATTCTTAATTCTTAAATTGCTACCAAATAACTTCTTGGGAAAATATGGTCAGAGTGACCCAGAAAAGAGGGTTGTGGTTTCAATTTCAAAGCCACCCCAGGGTGTGTCTAATAGGGAGGGAATGTAGAAAACATCTCTGAACCCTTTTTCACCCCTCATCTGTTAAAGTGAAGCTAACTGTGTTAAAAGATGGCATGAATGTTAGTGCTTCACTTTCTCAAAGAAATATTTACTGTGCTGAATTTTTGAAACACTTTGGATGGAGTCACATTACATGCAATACTCAGTTGCAAGTTTAAATTTCCTTAAGGGCCCAAAGAGACAGGCCAAAATAAAGCTGTTTCGGGTCACTTTGGAAGTATGCTGTTTAAATGATGCATGTGTCCTAAGAGGCCGGAAGCCATGCCAAAGCCACTCTCCACTCCCGGTGCAGCTTCTGGCCTCGTAAGATCCGGGTGTCATTTAAACAGCATACCTCCAAAGTGACCCAAAGCAGCTTTATTTTGGCCTGTCTGTTTGGGCCCTAAGTCCCTAAGAGAGCGGTAAGCAATGTGCCTCCCATACCTTCTGCTTCTCAGCACCAACCAAAAAGCCTCCACCTACCCCAGTCCATAGAGGGTCAGTTCACCAGCTCTTTTAGGCCATGGGGACTTTTTTCAAATGTAGAGATGACTATCAGCCATTCTTTTTTAGAGGAGAGGTCTCTCTTGGGCCTGAATACACCAGGGTGTATTTCACTCTCCATCAACCCTAGACAGAGGGGGCTTTTTAAGTTTTATTAAGACTGAACATTTGAAGAAATGGGATGGGGGTGAGGGCTGTAGGGGAGGTGTGGTTACTTAGTTACTCAGCCCCACTTAGGAACTAACTAACTTTTGTGTTTGTAATGGTGCTTTTTAATAATGGTGCTTTTTAAAAAGAAGAAACAAACATGGAATTTTGAATCACAGGAAGACTGAGGGGTACTTAGCTGCACTTGCTGAAGGGTTTTGTTTTGTTTTTGTTTTGGTTTTTTTGTTTTGTTTTTGTTTTTGCTGTTCCAAAGCAAACTTTCTTCTCTGCTCTCACTGAAATTTAATTGTCTCTAATAATATTCCTAAGGTGTTTTTGTCCCTACAAACATTGAAAACAAGGGGGTTGGAACAGTGAAGAGAAAGTGATTGGAGTAATTTGGAGCAGCAAATTGCCTTCCAGAAAAAACATTAAGTACCTCCTGCCATAACCTTTCTCCAGCTTCCACCTTCCTAATAGTGTTTTCCATGAAAATATTTTTCTTGAAAAATAAGGAAGAGCATTGAGGTTTTGTTACATGTGTAATGTGTACCTCACCCCCTAGTTCTTGCCCCAGTTAAAATTAGGCCAAAGTAATTACACATACTCTGGTCCATCTCTTACTCCTTTTGCTTTCTTCTTTCAGCAGTTTTTGCTGGCTTCGCCTGCTTTAGGACATCTGCCAGTTCCTGAAAGCCAACTCTGTTTCTGTTTGCTTAGAATACTCAGTTCAACATTAGTGATGGCACTATGTAACTAATAATGTTAAAGGGTTAACATTACATGTTGTTACTTTTATTTACCTAGTTAATTTCACAAGGGTTAGAACCCACTTAATTAGGGTTTCTTTCTTACCACTCTTCAGCGCAGGCTGGGCTCTTCTCCCCACACCCACCTACCTGCCTTATTACTCTCTCTGCTGTGGAAGTGAATGCATTTTCTCCATTCTAATTCACCCATGTGCTTTCTCCATGGACCCTGAAATGGGGGAGGGGGGGAGTGTGCTCAACCACCCCCAAACAACCTAGGCTAGTGTGAGCTGAGCCCCTCTGACAAAACTGGACCACCAAGTTATAACTGTGTCCTCTAAGAATTATCGGTAAGAAGTGTACTAAGGCCTGTTACAGACTGCCAAAATAAAGTTGCTTCTGGTCTCTTTGGAGGTATGCTATTTAAATGATGCATGCATCCTAAGAATCCGGAAGCTGCACCAAAGCTGCACTCCAGTGCTTAGGAATGGAGTGTGGCTTTGGCGCAACCTCCAGACTATAGGACCCATGCATCATTTAAACAGCATACCTCCAAAGAGACCCAAAGCAGCTTTATTTTGGCAGTCTGTAACAGTGATCATTGTTTTACAGGGTTTTTTCATGGTCCTCCGATTGTTACTACCTTCAGTTGTATGATTATGATGACAACGCTGATTATGATGATGGTTCCCTGGTTCTTTCTTTACCCCCACCTACTAGGTGACCATTCTGTCCTTTCCACTCAATATTCGTTCTCTTCCTTTTTCCTCTGGCAATGCTGGGCTAATGATCTAATGGTGTAAGCCACAATAAAGTGCCTTCACACATGCTCACAGTTAGTGAGAATGTTGATCTTTTCCCAATAGCATAGAATATTGATCTTTTTCAGTTAGCAGGTGGTAGAACATGCAACTGTTAGTTGGAGAAGTATGGCTAAAATCTTTAAAGTATAACACTTAATCTTTTTAAAAAGTAACAAAATGACAAAATTGCTGGAAGTTCCATCATCCTGTTTTGCTTTATCAAACACACTTTGTGGGGGATCGAAACTGGATCTCTGGGTAGTGTTTCTTGTCAAGTTCTAGTTGAATATGAATGCTTCTGGAGCTTGGCTTCTGTTATGTTTGAATTGGTGCCAGGTCCTTCAGCTTACCAATGCAATTGGGCTTTGGATGTAATACAAAAGTTTTCTTTCAGTGATTTTGGGGCTTTTCTCTCTGGATCTTTTTTTCAAATTGGGAACTCTGGGGCAAAACAGACGGCCCTGATGGGCCCCAGTCCAGCCATCTTCAGCCTCAAATAGAAGCTGCAAAGATCCACTCCTATTTGGGGCAGGAAAAAAAGTCACCTCTTTACCTCTGGAGCCAACTTTTCACTGTCTCCAGGGTGTTTGGCATCTAAATGCCATGCCCCCAAGCTGTACAGAAGACGGCCAGCGTGCAGTTGCCGGCACAGTTTTTGTCCAGCTTGGGGGCATGGCACATCTAAATCCCATGCCCCCAAGCCAGTGAAAAGCCACCTTTACTAGGCCCTCTGTTTCTGTCCTCAGTATAATATACTGAAGGCCAACTGTCCCAGACCCTCTCACTGCTGGGTTATAGCTATGAGCAAGAGAAGAAGATATATTGGTCCAATTACTCTGTCAGACCAAAGAAAATGATTTGAAGTTGGCATTGATAAGTAGGCCTAAAGCAGAAATATTGCTGACCCAAGAATACAAAGTCACAGTATGCTGAATCAAAGTGCAAAACTGAAAAATGGAAAGAGTGTTGCTGAGCCTGAATAGTTTTGTAACAGTTCTTTATATAAAGTACGAGCTGTACCTGGCCATGTGTTGCTGTGGCTCAGTCTGGTTAAATGGAAAAGAAAGCAAAGAGAAAGCACACGTTTCTGAAATATTTAATTTCACAATGCTTGTGGATATACAATATTTTTGTTATTCCATTGTCTGTGTAGATATAGAGATTGTGTGGTTTGCTCACTCTAGAACATGCAACATATAATTGTCCATGTGAGAAGCAATCCGCGTCTAAATCTAAACCACACAATTCTAAAGACTGGCCCTGAGCTTTGTTGATGGTGATTGCAAATGCCAATTGAATATTTAGTATAGAGTGTGTTGCTGTTACATCCAACAGATGGTCCTGTTTAAAAAAAAAACATTTTTACCTGTCACAGGTGTGACATCTATATAATAGTACGTATATGTATATAAAAACATGCATGTATTCGAATGGAACGTTGTGTCAAAATTTCAAAGCAATTGGTGAAGAACTTTCGGAGATTTAAGATTTTGAACAAACGAATATTTACACACAAAGTGGCTGACATTGTTCCAAGAGTTATACTTACTTGTCTTTGAAAATGAAATGATTGAAGACACTACACAACAACAAAATAGCAATAAATCACCACCCATATAAAATGCCACCCAAATTACATTGTGTTAGTAAATATCACATGAGGCAATATTAAAAACAACAGGTCTCTCAGTACATATAGGATAATAGAATCATAGAGTTGGAAGAGACGGCAAGGGCCACATCCAGTCCAACCCCCTGCCATGCAGGAAATCCGAGCAAAGCATCCCCGACAGATGTCCATCCAGCCTCTGCTTAAAGACCTCCAAGGAGGGACTCCACTCACTCAAGGGAGTGTGGTTTCCACCTGTCAAACAGGCCCTTACTGTCAGGAAGTTCCTCCTAATGTTGAGGTGGAATCTCTTTTCCTGCAGCTGGCAATCCATTGCTGCCGGGCCCTAGTCCGTGAGCAGCAGAAAACAAGCTTGCTCCTCCTCAATATGACATCCCTTCAAATATTTAAATAGGGCTATCATATCACCTCTTAACCATTCTCTTCTCCAGGCTAAACATCCTCAGCTCCCTAAGAGGCATTACTCATAGGGCATGGGTGTTCCAGACCCTTCACCATTTTAATTAGATGCTCTCTAAGATAAGATCAATGTTTTGTTTATCAAGAAAAATGAAGGCAGGCAATCCTCCTTGGATAGGCAGATACATCTGTTAGCAGGGATGGTGGGCAGGATTCCTCCTCATGCAACATTTTTTTCTCTACGGGAATTATAGGCAGACATTTCATACTACTGGTAGAGCTAAAATGCCCTATTACTTAGGTCTGATGTTGACAATAACTGAATACTATAGGAGACTCTGCAATATAATTTTCCCTGTGCTGTCTTGGACAACTTTGTGGGCTAGGTGGTGGGGTGACTATTTCCCTGATGTAAACTTGAGCCACCCTGACATGAATATAAAGTTTATTAGTCAGCTTACACACATACTAGCTTCTTTCCTGTATGGTCTCTTTTTGAGAATGAAATGTACAGGCATAAGTTACATTACATGGTCAGGTGTTTTGTTTTGTTTTTAAAATAAAAAGTATTGATTTTACTAGGATAATTACACTCATCTTTAAGCCTGTCAATGGAAATAAATGTGATTCTAATTAACTTTGGCTCACTTTTACCTACAAGTTTCTAGACAAAAACAATTTCTGTTCTGCTTGGTTCCAAACATGATGTCAGATTTTATCTATGAGGCATATCACATAGCATCAAATGCTTTAGGGGGACAAAAATAACCATCTGGCTAGAGGTAACAGCTTGAGAACATGATAGCAATGAATGAAGCTAGAGTAGGTGAATGAATTGTTAACTCCTGTAGATGACTGAGAAAGAAAAATGTAACAAAACTTGAACACCAAAATGCAAGTTGACAGGCTTTGGCAGGAAGTGTATATCAATGCTACACTCAGAACACCATATGGCTAGTTGCACTATGGAAAACTCTCATACTGCTGCTGCTTGTGGTGTTCACAATTTAAAGCTGCTGCTGCTACATGTTATTAAAAAGTAATGTTACATCTTCCTTTCCTGTCTGCCAGCTGGGAGTTACATTGTACAGATAGTAGCCCCCAGCTTTTCAGCTCTTGACTGTTTAAGAGTAAGACACTTACATGGTTACTGTATTCTATTAACTATGAGTTTGAGTTTTTCAAAAGTTTGTCCAAGATGAGACCCGGTAGGAGCAGGAAGATGAGAAATGCACAGGAAAACAAAATTAAGATTCTCCATTAGGATCTAAAGTACTGGTTAATATTTGCATTCTGGATAAAAACATGAAACATACCACCAAGGAAATAGTTTATAGTCTTTAGTACGTGCAGCAAAACTCAAGCAGGTGAGGCATTTTTAATATATGTGCTTTCAAGCTGCCTGTTGACTTATGGTGATACCATGAATTTAATAGGGTTTTCATAGACTCATAGAACCATAGAGTTGGAAGAGACCATAAGGGCCATCCAGTCCAACCCCTGCCATGCAGGAACTCTCAATCAAAGCATCCTCAACAGATGGCCATCCAGCCTCTCCCTGAAATTATAGAAAATATTTGGACTATACTACTTCATGTTACTCTGGGAGGGTGGGTTGCATAATGAAATTTGTCTTCATTAAAACAAGTGTGTACACATAAAAAGATCTCTTCACATTAAGAGCTACCATGTTCTAAAGTGGCGCAGTGGTTAAATGCCTGTACTGCAGCCATTCACTCAAAACCACAAGGTTGTGAGTTCAAGACCAGCAAAAGGGCCCAAGCTCGACTCAGGCTTGCATCCTTCCGAGGTCGCTAAAATGAGTACCCAGACTGTTGGGGGCAAATTAGCTTACTTGCTAATTAGCTTACTTGCTGTTCACCGCTATGATCTTTGGAATAGCGGTATATAAATAAAACAAATTATTATTATTATTATTATTATTATTATTATTATTATTATTATTATTGGAGCATGTTATCAAACTCCCTTCCAAAAGGTTCTCATTGACCCCTCGCCAAATTAAATCAGTTCTTTTCTATGCGGGATGTCTCTGAAAAGTGATTGGAAGCTTTGATTGATTCAAAGTACAGCATCCAGGTATTCTGGTTATAGCTGATCATATCAAAGTTCTGTTTCAGCACCACTGTTTACCAGTTACCTTCCAGGCCCAGTTCAAAGTGCTGATCTCAACTTTTAATATACTTAACAGGACCAAACCATGAAGACAATTTACAGCTCAAAATTGGGAAGGAGAGACTTTCTGCCAGTCTTTTTTTTATACAGTTATTGTTTTGCAATACGTTTTTAAAACTGGCAAAAAAAGTTGTCAGAAATTATTTGTTATGACTCTGTGACTATAATGTAACATAAATGTGCTGCTTTATGACTTAAGATTAGCTGTACATTATTAAAGAGGAGAGGGAAGTGCTGAAAGATTTTTATTATGTGGCAAAGAAAGAATAAAACCCAAGGAAACATCTGGACAATTAATCTTTTCAATCATCCTATGAAACATAAAGAAAATTACTCAAATACTACAAGAGCAGTAACCAGAGAAAAATTTATTTTAATACAACTGCTATGAATTATCAAACATGTGGGTGGATCTTTAAAATTGTTGCTATTTTTCAAGAAGGAGAAAACAGAGAAATACCTGAAATAAGTTTCTGTTAGGAACAGGATAAAATCTATTTTTACAAGTGAGGTATTCAAGTGTTTTACTCCAAAGTCTCAAGTCAAATCTCATATCTCTACCTTAAACTCTCAAGTCAATTCTCAAGTCCTTGCAAGATACTTTCAAGTTGAGTCTCAAGTCTGGGAGCCAACTTTAACAGGAAAAAAGGAGGTGGTGTGTATATGGGGGGGGGGGAGTTTTAATAACTGCAAACTCAAGAAGATATGCACAAAGTTAGATTTAAAACAATCTCTAAAACAGTAAACATGTTAGGCAATGGGCCTCAGAGAGAAAAATCCCTTTAAAGCTTTTCAAAAGCTTTAGAAGGATCCTTCTTTGTCTAATGGGGACAGGCTGATAAGTAGACCTCAACCCTCACCTCAAACCCATTGCCTAATGCATTTGCTGTTTCTGGATCAAGTTAGAGCAGCAAGTCAGTTGCTAAAAATATACAAGCCTCAAGTTGAGTCAGTGCATCATTTATTGCCAAATCGAGTCCAATTTGTGTCACTGAAGTGACCTGAGTCCAACTTGAGTCCAAGCCAATTGACTAGAGTCTACATCACTAGTATTTACTGTCTACCTTTTAAATAGTAGTTCTGAAATAATAGTTTTGGCAATATATGTAGTTTTTTCCTATCTAGCTTCAAGGAAGCTATTGACATTGCAGGAAAATTCTCTACGAATTGTTAGAGTCTGACTGCTATCTAATGACTTGGAGGGGACCCTGGAGCACCTGGGAAGCTAGTTGCTTCTTACTGCCATGTGAATATTCTGTGATGGTCAGTTTTTGTGTAGACTAGCACAATAATAACCAGTAGATGAAAAATTGGACATGTTTATTTGTGCAGTGAAACACGCTGATTTACAATTTCTGCCGACATTTTCTGATATATTTTCTGAGATTTTTCTCTCTCTTATTCCCTACCTACATCAAATATTCTCTGCCTTTGTGGATGTGGTTGTTATGTCCCTTTGTCCATGCCCCTCCCCTCCCTTCATGATACTCTTAGGCTGCATCCACACTGCAGAAATAATCCAGGTTAACATCACTTTAACTGCCATGGCTCACTGCTATGGAATTCTGGGATATGTAGTTTGTTGTGGCACCTGAGCTCTCTTTCAGTGAAGGCAAAATATCACACAAAACCACAGTTTCTATAATTTCATACATTGCCATTGTAGTTTCAAAACTGAGTTAAAGACTATATTGTTTAGAGAAACATTCCCAGAGGCTAGCCCCTCTCTGACCCAGGAAGCCTCCTTTTAACCATTAATTAAGAAGCCAAGCACTTCCTCCAGTCCATCTGCCTTGGTCCAGGCCTCGGAGGTGGAGAACTGCTGGACCTGATCCCATTCCCCACCACCACTCCCTTCTCCTTTTGTGTCGTGTCTTCTTAGATTGTAAGCCTGAGGGCAGAGAACCATCTAACTAAAAGATTGTATGTACAGTGCTGTGTAAATTTACAGCGCTTTATAAATAAAGGTTAATAATAATAATAATAGTAATAATAATAATAATAATAATAATAGTTAAAGTGGTATTAACACCTGGACTATTTCTGCAGTGTGGATGAAGCCTTAAATTCAGCAACGGGGGGGGGGGGGGGGGGGAGAAGAAAAAAGGGGGGAAGTGGGGCACAGCATGACAGAGTCTGCAGCAGTTCCTGCCATCTTCTCCCCCAGACTGAAAATAGCAAACAGTATATTTTTAAGTCTCAACTTCCTAGCTATTCTGTTACTCAACATAGCCATCCAGCATTTGTTTTTCCATTTGTTGAGGGGAAGAGAGAAGTACCTTCTTCCATGATGATCTTCTTCTTGGTGTTATAGCTTCTTGTGTCTGCTTTTCTTTTAGATATTAAACATCTTGGGAAATATTGCATTTACTATAACTCAGTCTCATGTATAAATCAAAGTTGTTGTTTTTTGGGGGGGATTATGGATTATTATTTGACTTGCGGATATGTTGAGGGCAAAAACTTGGGGCATGTAACAAAGGATCTAAAGACTGAAGCAAAGGAAAACAATGCCAAAGAACTTACAATATTCCAGCAGGTATAATGATTTGTGTTCATACGAAAGGCTGGATGGACGAAAGAGTAGAGGAGCTCAGTGTTTCCAGGACATATTACATTAGTGCCTTTTACCAGGAGATGGTTCATTTTTAAATAAGAGTGAAAGTGCAGTTTCTACATCGACCCATAGATAAGCTGAGTCTAGTTTTTGGGTCAATTTTTTAGTTATGAGTATATAAGTGTGAATGAGTATTTCATTGTCATTTCTATTTGATAGAATATGCTTTGTATGTCCAGGGGTAAGTCTACTGTGCCAATAAAGATGCACACAGGTTGTTTTGGATGAAACATCAACAACTGTTTATTGATTACAGCTGCAGTTAGTTGGCATAATCAGCCCACTTGCTACCTGATGAGACCAACCTCTGGCCTCACCCAGAAAATGGAACTGGAGCAATGGGGATTCTTCTGACAGGAACTTTCCCAGGAGATAACCCTAAGATGCCCCTGGGGGACGGTGCCAGAAATGTGTCAGCCCCTGCCTGGGCCAGCATTTCTGCTGTGCTTCCCACCCAGCTCCCATAAGGGGACCCCCCTCCATACCCTTTTCAGGAAAGTGGCAACCTTACCAGATTCCAAGCTCATGCCCTGCCTGGAATGTAGCCAGAAAGATTTCTCCTGCACCCTGGAAGAAGCAATGGGGTGCGCACTGCGGGAACAAGCCCCATTATTTTTCCTTACATGGCAGGGTTTGGAACAGATCCCCCAAATAAGGGAAGGGCCAACTGTATTCAGGATGGTGGCTGTGGGAGGCTGCCCAGCTCTGCACCCCACACCGGACTACAATTTTGGTTGCAGGAAATTCCTGCAATAAGAATTGTATTTTTTTAAAGGGGAATAATCAAACACACGTACACACAAGCATTCTCTCTCTCTCTCTCTCTCTCTCTCTCACACACACACACACACACACACACTCACACACACACACAAGCTAAGAAACAAAGGCAGTAGCAGTGAATAGAAGTGGGGCTATGCAGGGTTGGGAATGGTGCCTCGGCAAGATGGACTCTAGGATCTCTGCAGAGACATCATTATCAGAACAGAACGCTGACCTCTAGTAAGTGTTCTGGAGATCAGAAAACTTCTCCTAAATATAGGGGAATCAGAGGGGTCTTGTCAGATGGTCCTAAACCTGTATCTGTAACCGGGGAATCAGGAGTAAGTTCACCCCAATGTTGGCAATGAACCGAAGCAATGGAACGGGGGACCTGCAGAGCATTCTTACCAAAAATGAAAAGTGTGTGTGTGGGGGGGGGGGAGAAACCCAAAATTAAGAGTATTAATGGTTCAGAGGAATGGGTTCCCAGATGAGCAAAACAGAGCAAATGTGCTGGTGCTTGGCTTGCATACCTGAGGACAAAAGGGCTAGACTTCATATTTGCAACTCCTTAGTCCTCCTGGCTGCAGGTAATTACTTGGTTTTGGCCGAATCCATTGTCTCCCTCCTCAGACAAAACAATTATCCTGAGGACTCTACTAATCCTATCAAGGGGTTCCCTCTTCCCTCTGCTAGCAACACTAAGAGTTGTCGCCTGCAAATCTTATTAGGAACCTTGGCTTCCACAGTGGAGTCAGTTCCAAGTCACCCAGCACAAAGTTTCTGTGTTAATATTTTAGTATAAAATATGAGGAGACCAACAGGGCCAAATCTAGGGATAACAGCTGTCTCTGGACCCCCAAGGCACAACCAGGCTACATCCTTTTTGAGTCATGAGGTAGAAGCCAGTCCCCAAGCACCCTGTCCCCTACAGCATTTTTCCTTGCTGGCCAGGGAAGTGTCCCTTGTTCCTTGCTGCTGCCACGTTGCATCCTTCCACATGGCAAAACTCCTGACTGTAAGAACATTTAAATTGGTGCACCAACCTTTTTTGTTTATGGCATTCACATTCTGCTTAACTTCCATACATTGCATATATAATTTTTTTTAATGAGGTGGCCCCTAGAAACCTTTTTGTGTTTTATATCTCATGTACACCCACCTCTCATAGCTGGCCTATACAATGTATTCACTATGTAGATGCTGCTAAAAATGTGTAATCCCACCAGTGGGAATGTCTGGGCTAGATCGTGAAGCACAGGGCTGGGTTGCTTTGGTCCCAAAGAGTCACAAACAATTCCTTCATAAGGGGCATCATGACAGTGGTTCTCTTCTTGCCAAAGAAAAATATTACAGCGAAGGCTGCAGTCCTACACAGTACACTGTTTTAAATTAAAACGAACAGTTCTATTCCACTGGCATGCTAGCAGGTCTGCCATGTCACTGTTCCAATTCTTTGTTTCCCTATATGCCAACAAAGACAATAGCTGACTTCATCTCACTGCTATTCAAACTTAACAAAGTAAATATTTTAATTTAAAATGGCTGCTCAGAACTACATCCCTGACTGACTGTATGCAACAGCCCTTTTGTTTGGTGGGCAGAGAAGGAAAGCCACTACACTATTGCCCCCCAAAAGTAAAAGAAAAACAATCAGGGAGAGGTTAGTCAGGGTTAGAGATGTAATTGTTTCCTCATTTTATTCTCAATCAAAGCCATAAGTAATTTTAGCAATTTTCTTCTCACTGAAAAAAAAAAAGGCTTGGAAAAATGCACTGGTTTTGCTTAGACAACAACATTTTTTGTGTAGAAAATAGTATTTATGCACAGAAAATGATTTTTCTTGCTCAGGAAACGTGCCAAAAAACAAGTATGAACTGTGCACGGACTAAATCCTAAACTGTGAAGAATCTTAACAATTCAGAGTACCTGATTACAGAGCCTCCCTGACAGATAAGAAATAATTACAGGCCAGTGTCATTGCTGCTGTTTTTGGGTAAGGTGATCGAGAGAGCGGTTGCCTTCCAGCTCCAAGCAGTCTTGGATGAAACCGATTATCTGGACCCATTTCAAACTGGCTTCAGGGCGGGCTATGGAGTTGAGACTGCCATGGTTGCCTTAGTCGATGATCTCTGTCTGGGCATTGACAGGGGAAGTGTGTCCTTGTTAGTGCTCTTGGACATCTCAGCGGCTTTCAATACCATTGGCCATGGTATCCTTCTGGAACGCCTGAGGGAGTTGGGTATTGGGGGCACTGCGCTCCAGTGGTTCCGACCCAACCTCTCGGGCAGATTCCAGATGGTGCAACTGGGGGACATTTGCTCCTCTAAGAGGGAACTGACATCCGGTGTCCCTCAGGGAGCTATTTTGTCCCCCATGCTATTTAACCTTTACATGAAACCACTGGGAGAGATCATCCGGAGACACGGGGCGCAGTATCAGTACGCTGATGACACCCAGATATGTTTCTCTGTGTCGCCGACTGCTGCGGGGTCTAAGGTTGGTGTCTCTCCTCTAAATGCCTGCTTAGAGTCAGTAATGGGCTGGATGAGGAAAAACAAACTCAGCTTGAATCCAGAGAAAACGGAAGTACAGTGGTACCCCGGGATACGAATGCGCCGCCTTACGAAATTTCCGGGTTACGAAAAAAATCTATTTAAAAAAACTGTTCCGGGTTACGAATGTTTTTTCGGGTTACGAAAAATTTTTTGGTGCTTTTCGGCGCTATTTCACACCAAATCGCGGCTTTTCCCCATTAGCGCCTATGGCTTTTTCGGCTTACGAAGCCTTTCGGGTTACGAAAGCGGCGGCGGAACGAATTATTTTCGTAACCCGGGGCACCACTGTACTAGTGATAGGGTCCCCAGGACCGGGGAAGGAAATTTGTCCACCTGTCCTGAAGGGGGTCACACTTCCCCTGAAGGACTCAATTCGCAGTTTGGGAGTGCTTCTGGACTCGTCCCTGCAATTGTCATCCTAAGCTGATGCGACGGTCAGAAGCATTTGTTATCAACTTCGGTTGATACGCCAACTGCGACCCTACCTGGGCCAAAGGGACCTTGAAACGGTGGTACATGCTCTGGTAACCTCTCGTTTGGATTTCTGTAATGCACTCTACATGGGGCAACCCTTGTACCAAACTCGGAAGCTTCAGTTAGTACAAAACATGGCCGCCAGATTGGTCACCGGTCGTTCCAGGTTTGACCACATAACACCAATCTTAAAAGATCTTCACTGGCTGCCTATTCGCTTCTGAGCACAATACAAGGTGTTGGTAATTACCTATAAAGCCCTACATGGCTTGGGCCCGAGTTACTTGAAGGACCACATCTCCCCATATAATCCACCCCACACTCTCAGAAGAACTGGGAAGAACTTGCTCGAAGTCCCTACTTCGAGATATGTTACTACTTCTCAGAGGGCCTTTTTAGTAACGGCCCCCAACCATTGGAATAGTCTTCCTGAGGAGCTCCGTCTCATTACCTCCCTTGAACTGTTTAAAAAGAGACTTAAAACTTTTCTCTTTAACCAAGCATTCACCCATGTTCACTGAAGTTATGTTCTATACCCTTTTCTCCCTCTCACTTACATATGCCTATGAATTGGATTTTAATTGTATATTGTAATTAATGTAATGTGGTTTTAATTTTATGTTGTTTTAATAATTTTACTATGTACACTGCTTTGATCACTGCGGAAAAGCGGTATAGAAATAAATATTATTATTATTATTATTATTATTATTATTATTATATTTTCTGATCACTTTAAAAATATTTTTAAATATTCTTTCTATCTCTAGTCAGGGGAAGCCTCCACACAAAAGCTTTGGCCTGCCTGCCCCCCTTCAGATCTGGAGCCTGTAGCACTAGTGACATATGTGTAACAGAATGCAGATACCTATGGCCCCATTGCATGTGAAATATTTCTGAAATTAGGTCATCCTGAAAAGTGCAGATATGTATCTTCTAGCAGGGCAGCTTTAGAACTCTTCTCTCCATCAACTGGAGCATTGGACACTTCCTCAGACTCAGCAATAACAACAGCATCAAGTTTGGAATTAATATGAGTACATATGAGCTACTTTCTACTTAAAAACTTGTCATAGAGGCAGCCAGAATGAGATTTACATTCTTAGCACCAAGATCACTGAGATACAAGTTGGAGGGTTATCATGAAGGGTATCATTCCATTCAGAATGACTGAAAAATGAAATCACACTGAAATCAGAACTGTGGCTGAAATATGTATCTGCAAGATTGATAAGAAGGAGCAAGAGCAGTGAATCATGCAGAGGGTTAGTGGGTGGTTTTCTCTATTGGTTGGTGCTTCAGACTGAAAGGAACCTTTTAACTTTCTAATGAATATTTTTCGTGACACATTAATAGTTCTCTCACAGTAACCAGGTTGGGAATTACTCTGCTCAATAATTCTTTGCCAGGACTTTGCTGTAACAGCCATTCAGTCTGTGTCTAGCTTGCTTTAATTTGTTGTTATAACCTTCTGTCCTTGAGCATAAGCCATTCTGTAACTTTTGTCAACAGAAGATGAGCATAAATTACATTTTGTATGGTAACTGTATTGCCACAAGGCTTTACTTTTCTACATTGGTGTCTGCTGAAATGAGATCTCTGTCCAAGACAGTCAAAGCAATGCACAGAGCATGGAGATTACCTAATTAAAGTGCTGAGGACTGTATGATTGGTGACTTAGCCAATGTTCATTTAGGTAAATCTTTGTTTTTCCTGCTGCAGTCACAACAGCAGAAGACTTCCTGTTAATTATGAACTTGACTCTCTAATGACAGTGAATCAGGCAGGCCAAAGTGGGCCCCTGTTAAGTCAACTTCCTAGCTTGTGGTCAATCAGTTCATGTTATATTTATCCTTGACTGTTAGCTGAGGGGGAAATACAGTGTTAGCAGTCCCCAAGCTTGTTTTCTCTATTTTGGTATTGTCTGCTTCAGAGAAAAAGTGAAATTACAATGAATTCTTAAGAGTGAAGAGAATGCTCTGACATAAGCTGATCTCTGAATGAGATTGACTGGAAGCACTCTTGCATTGCACATTTTCCCCCAGAATAGGAGGTTCTAGCACCTTTGATAACCATCACAGCTACCATATATGCTCTTCTAAAGCTGTCCTCATATATAAGTTGAGGGCAGGTTTTGGAGCCCCAACCATTGAATGGTTCACTGGTTTGAGAGTAGAATTTAGGCTATTTCATCCATCTATCCAATGGGTATGCCTTCTTTCATAGTTGCCATTCTAGAAGACTGGTCCTAGTCTTCTAGAGGTCTACCAATCCAGATTTTAATAATAATAATAATAATAATAATAATAATAATAATAATTTGTTTTATTTATATACCGCTATTCCAAAGATCATAGCGGTGAACAGCAAGTAAGCTAATTAGCAAGTAAGCTAATTTGCCCCCAACAGTCTGGGTACTCATTTTTCTTTCTGCTCCAGTTGTGAGAGCAAGCCAGAGTGGTGTAGTGGTTTGAGTGCTGGACTATGAATCTGGAAACCAGGGTTCAAATCCCAGGTCAGCCATGGAAGCCTACTTGGTGGACTTGGGCAAGTCACACTCTCTCAGCTTCAGAGGGAAAGGCAAAGGAAAACCACCTCTGAAGAAACTTGCCAAGAAAACCCCATGACAGGTTTGACTTTGGTAGCCATAAATCATAAATTACTTGAAGGTACCCAACAACAAAAGCAACAACCTCAGTTATAGTTTCTTTTGTTTTTTCTATAGTCTTACCAAAAATGAAGAAATCCCCTACTATTAGCAACTATAATAGACTAGATAAAGTATCTTGCCTGGTGGATTTGAAAAGTCAGAAACACTGATGAAGAGAATGTCAGTGATATTAATGAGAAATTAAAATGGACGGGACACTCGAATTATTCCTTCAAGTTATTTTTAAAAAACATTTAACTAAGAAAAACTGCAAGGATGAAATCTTCACCCATTGCCTGCAACCTCTTTAGACACTGTCTGATTTTAAATGCTGTTCCATATTTTAAGAACATCACAATGATGTGGGTTTAAAATTGCAATTGGTTAATACAATTTAATCTGTAATTTGACGCAGGCAATGTAAACATTTGATACAGGAGATCAAACTTTCCCATGGGAATGTTACATTAGCTCCTTTTTCTGTTTGTTTGGAGGGTGGGAGAAAAAACACAGACTAAGAAGATATTAGAAGACACAGGGTTTAATATACTGTTTGCAGATAACTTTCAAAATAATAATAATAATTGAATACCATACCAGAATCATGAGTTATTGAACAAATTACATATTTTTCTTACATGTTTATATTAAATATATACTACTTTCATATTACTTCTCTCTCCCTTTTGTTCTTTCCTCATTCTCATATTCTTTTCTTTTCTTTTTGTAAACTGAATAGAAAAACATTAAGACTAGTATTTATGTTCTCCTTTAAAAATGAATATAGATTTTGAATGTGAAATTATGTCTCAAAACTTAAGCCAAAAATATTGTAAATAGAGAAGACAGGGGTATATAAGTATGTTTGAGTTAATAGGTGTATGGAAAGGGTTATATGTACGTCTATGTGAGAGTGTATATGTTTGTATATATGTAACAATAAAAATTATTTTAAAAAAAAGAAAAAAAGAATATTTTAATTAGGGCTAATGGTCTGCAAACAGCTCCGAGACAATTTTTGTGGGCCTGATCCCCAAATTATTTGGAAAATGGTTTCCCCTGCCCCCAATTATTTTTTTCCTAATGCCTCAAGGAGTTCGTCAGGCACTTTTGGCACATTTGCACTCCCCAGCTACCACCATTTTAGGCCCAGGAGAGACCTTCAGATAATAGATTGAACAAGAGTTTAGTTTTTCATACTACCGTAGTTAATTGTTGCTGCAATAAATAAATTAGTCCTTTTGACTCTACAAAATTATTGTGAGAAGCAGATCAAAAACAAAGTCTTGAGAGTGATACCAGTCCAAAAAATTAGAAATTAGTGCTCTAGAAAATCGATTCTGTAATAATGCTCATACAATAATTTTGTTGTTTAAATGCCATATCCCATCATATACCCGGATTTTCTCAGCCTTGAAGACTGGAGAACAACAGTTTTCTATGAGAAATATTAAACTAAATTGTGTTACAATAGTATTATAGTGAATAATCATATAAAAATCATACCAGAAAATAAGTCCACATTTGTATTCTAAGACAGATGTATAGCTAAAGTGGTTTCTAAAACCTCCTGGGCTTTGAATAGCCCTTAAAATCCCAATGACAGTTGATTAATGGAGGGCTGCTCTAGAGTCAATATCTTCAAAATAATAATAATAATAAATAATAAAAATTTTATTTATATACCGCCCTTCTTAGAATCAGGGCGGTGCACAGCAGATATACAATAATACAATACAACATCACAAGATTGAATAAAACAATTCAATAAAAACAATAAAATTTATGCCAGCAAAACAGTGCTGACCAAAGAGGAGGAAAGTATGCTGGGGAAAGGTCAGGGGTAAGCCTGCTTGAATAAGTAGGCTTTTAGCCCCTTCTTAAATTGGGCTAGGGAGGTGGCTGAGCGGAGCTCAAAGGGCAGCGAGTTCCAGAGGTTGGGGGCTGATATGGAGAAGGCCCTCCTAGAAGTGGAAATATATTTCCCCTCTGGGACTCTTAGCAATTGCTGCCCTGATGATCTGAGTGTGCGGGGCGGATTGTACGGAGAGAGGCGGTCCTCCAGATACCCTGGGCCCAAGCCATTTAGGGCTTTATAGGTGATAACCAACACCTTGTATTGCGCCCGGAAGCGAATAGGCAGCCAATGTAGGTCTTTTAAGACCGGTGTTATATGACTGGCCCTGGCAGTACCAGTGACCAGTCGGGCTGCCATATTCTGCACAAGTTGCAGCTTCCGGGTATGGTACAAGGGTTGCCCCATGTAGAGCACATTGCAGAAATCCAAACGAGAGGTTACCAGGGCATGTACTACAGTTTCAAGGTCCCCCTGGTCAAGGTAGGGTCGCAGCTGGCGTATCAGCCGAAGCTGATAACAGGTGTTCCTGACCGTCGCATCCACCTGAGATAAGAATGGTAGCTTTAAGTCAAGCAAAATAAGTCAGGTTTCAGTCACTAAGACCCAAATCAGACAGGCCAAACAAGAGGGGGCATGGCATTTAGACAACGCGTGCCCCTAAAGTGGCCAGAAGCTGCTCCAAGGCTGCCCAAGGCAACCTGAAGCCACTGGCAAAAGAAGTGCGTTTAATTCACCCTGCTGGTGGCCTGTTTAGGACCACAGCAGCAGCCCACTTCAGGAGGGGACCATCCAGTCATCAAGTTTCCAGAGCTGTCTGCTTTTGGCCCTAAGCTAACATCTTCAATTTGTCCAGGGATCTAAATATATGTTTGTTGTTAACTGCCCTTGAGCTGGCCCTAACTCATGGTGATCCTGTGGATGAGACATCTCCAAACCCCCATCTGCCACTGCTCATCTGCAGGTCCAGGCCTATAAACTCCTTGATTGTCTGACATGCAATCTTCCTCTCTTTCTACTACCTTCTACCTTTCCTAGAATTATTGTCTTTTGAAATGATTCATACCTTCGAATGATGTGGTCGAAGTACGACAGCCTCAGTTTTATCATCTTGACTTCCAGGGAGTGTTCAGGCTTGATCTGTTCTAGGCCCCATTTGTTTGATTTTATTTATTTGGATTTATTTATTTATTTATTGGCTTTCCATAGACAACTCAGCACTCTGCACTTTTCTCCAGTAGATTAGTAAATTTTCTTCCTGTCTGATTTCTTCACTGTCCAGCTCTCACATATGTAAATGGTGAAGGGAAGTACAACAGTTTGGATTATTCTAACATTAGTACTCTATTGTATATCTTTACACTTTAGGATTGTATCTCGTTCTTCCGTAGCTACTGTTCCCATTCCTAGTCTTCTGATTTTTGACTGCAGTCTCCATTTTAAGTAATATTTGATCCTCTCTTTAACTCTCTAACTATTTCAATTTCCTCATTATCTAGGTTGTATTTAGGTAGATCCACTATGGTCATTTTTTTTCGTTATATTCAGCATTAAGCCTGCCTTTGCACTTTCTTCTTGAACTTTCCTTAGACTGTTTATGTTCCTTCCTCCTATCTTCACTCCACATGGTGTGGAGGGAACTTAACTGGTAGTCACTTTTTTCTTCCTCCTATCTTCACTCCTCTCTCTCTCTCTCTCTCTCTCGCTAGAGATATAGAGAATATGATTAGACGTCAACATGACCTAAGGATTCCCATTTATATATCTGTGGAGCACCAGAAATCGAGGATTTGCCTCATTATCTGCTTTTTTGCTCACTATATATTGAGCCAAGAACTAAATTTATGAGATCTGTTTTGTCCAATTTACAGCCTAATACTACCTCTGAAAAGATTTTTTATCTCTTGTCTGATATAGATTCTAAGGTAACTTATAAGGTTTCATTGTTTGCCTTAGCAGCAATCCAAATTCGAGCAAGAGTTATAGCAGACATTGCAGCTGATTGCCATGGGGATGATCTTATCTAATTTTTGAAGTTGTTTTTAATGTTGTTTTAGTTAATTGTCTGGAATTTTATTATGTTTAATATATAAAATTCGGATGTTAGTTATTTGATGGAGCATTTTATAATATTGAATTTTAGTCACCAGTTTTACATATTAATCATGTGAATGGCCTTTGGCTTCAGCATTAATAAAATTGATTTAGAGAGAGAGAGAGAGAGGACACACACACTTCAGTGCCATACAGGTTATATTTACTGCATATTGTGTACTGGGAATGGCATGAAGAGAACTTCACTGGTCTCTTTCTTTGTATGTACTGTATAGTTTTACCCACCTGCAACATCAAATTGTGGTTTGTGCCAAGTGCCTTGCTCCATGTGTGAAGTCAAGCTGATTTCAGCCATAAACAAGATTTTTTGCTGGTAGTTACAGATTTGGAATAGCACTTTCGTGAAGGCTTCTTGAAGGATATGGTTGATGCTTTTTATAATATATGTTATCAGAAAGACAACTGAGATTTGAGGTGAGTTGAGCTAGATCATTCCCAAAGTGAGCAGTTCTCCCTCCAGGGTGCAATGGAAAGATTCAGGGGGTGATGAAGAAAAAGGGGGGTGGCAGGGACATCAGTTGAAGTACTGGAGTGCAAGAAAGGCAATGGGAACCAGTGGCCTTTAGGACCATGGTGTGGGTGAGAACTGCATGAAACACCTCTTTTCAGGGTCCCTTAAAAGCATTGCACAGCTTCGTTGATCACTCAGTGTGTTGGTGTCGCCCACTCTTCACCTGCCCCCCATGAGGCCACTCTCACTGTCCCATTTTGGGACAGATTCAAGTGAGGAATTAGAACATATAGCAGTGAGGGAGAGCATGCAGTGGCAAAACAGAGCTTTCACATTTGGGACCCTGCTTAATCGTTGTGAGTTTTGCCAGGACGTTGTTGGCAGGTTGGAGCTGCACTGCTATTCCTGCTTTCTTTTATTGGACAGGCAAAGAGACAAGATAGAAGAAGAATATGTGTGAGAGGGAGACTACTTGAAGGGAGGTGATGCCTTTTTTTTGCTTGCCCAGTGGCCATGCCAGTCCCTCTGGGTGTGCCACCCTCTGGGGTTTTGCCTTGTGCAGTCCGCACACGCCATGTGCCTCAGTAATGTCTCTGTATGAGAATGTACCCATGCCACAGCAATGATCGATAGCCCTGTTTAAATACTTGAAGGGATGTCATATTGAGGAGGGAGATAACTTGTTTTCTGCTGCTCCAGAGAACAGGACCCGAAACAATGGATGCAAGCTACAGGAAAAGAGATTCCACTTCAGCATTAGGAGGAACTTCCTGAAAGGAAGGGCTGTTTGACAGTGGAACAAACTCCCTCAGAGTGTAATGGACTCTCCTTCCTTAGAGATCTTTAAACAGAGGCTGGATGGCCATCTGTTGGGGATGCTTTGAGATTTCCTGCATGGCAGGGTGTTGGACTGGATGGCCCTTGTGGTCTCTTCCAACTCTATGAGTCTATGATTCTATGATTCTATGATCAGCCATCCCATCATCCTGGCATGGAGAATTCTTACTTGGCTAAATTTTGCAAGTGTTAATTCCAGTGTATGGACCAGTACTATATGTTTGGGTTTGATGGGGCAAGCCATCACTTGGAAACTGTTTACAGCAGCATGTGTGTGATTGTTATACCATGGGTATTTCAGTTCAAGGGGAAGATGGAGGCTTGCAGCCTATTTAACCTCAGCTAAAGGAATGATAGCTAATCTCTTAAAGATTTCCTTTGTCTCTGAATATAGAAAGTCATATAGTCCCATCCATCCTTCCTTCTTGCTCCATATCCTAACAACCATACCCTTTTCATAAGTCACTTACCTATCTTGCTTACTCTATGAATCATGGCTAAGTGGAGGGGCAAGCCACCATGTGTCTTCAGGACAGAGGACAGAACAAGTTTGGGGATTGAGGGCATCCCCTGCCATGCTATGCCATGTCTTGCCTCAGGATGAAAAAGCAGAGAGGGCTGTGGTGGGGCAAACAAGAACCTGGACAGGGTTGCTGTTTGCCTCATCACAGCCCTCTCTACAAAGCCTACTCTCTACTAAACCTATTACTATTAAGCCCTTTTCTGACTTCTTCCTCTCCAGTGGCAAAGGCCACACTTATTCACCCAGATGTAGTACATGGCAGAGCATGGTAGGGGGTGCTCTCTAATCTCTGTCCTGTCCTGTTTATGAGTACAAAATGTTGATTCTGTGTTATATTACAGTTATCCCTTTTATTGAGTGGAACTATAAATGCTAGTATTTGAAAATATTTTATATGACTGCATTTTGTATGAAGCAATCTCTAATATAGTTAGGAGATTAACAAAAATTTTCCAAGGACCTGAATGTAATAGGTCAACATTTATCTCCCAGTCCACTCATATGGTGCCCTTGGGTGAACCTTTTATCTCATATAAAGGAAATGATTGTCATTTGTACATGTTGGATGGGAAGGTACCACAGCTGGGGTATTTATGATCCATCATCATAACCATCATACTTTTTTGAGCACACCAATTACATATGATTTTAGAAACTAAGCAGGGTCAGGGCTGGTCAGTATTTGGTTGAGAGAGGATTAGGAATTACAGTGCGTCCTCGCCTTACGCGCGGGATCCTTTCCGGATCCCGCCGCGTAAGGCGAATTCCGCCTATGCTCGAGCCCCATTAGAAACAATGGGGCTTGTGAGCGGCAGCGCAGCGGTGCGGGCGCGCACGGGGCGCAACGGGCGCGCGCCCATTCAATTGAATGGGACGTGCCACCCCTTCCGCCCCACGTGCGCCGGCAGCTTTGAGCGCCTATGCTCAAAGCCGCCTATAAAAAGACCACGTATGCGGAGGATCCACTGTATCTGGTATGGCTAGCAAAGAATCCTGCCTAAAACTCCATAATGCCACTGCCAGTCACAGTTGACAATACTGGACCAGATGAACCAAAGACATTAGGTCCCTATGGTCTGGTCAAAACCATACTAACAGAACCCCATACAGGTTCCTTGTCTACAGCTCTTTGGAGATTTTGAGTTCACTGCTGCTCCTTATTGAGAGTGCAATGGTCTTTCTCCCCACCCACTCACCCTTTTCTGATAGTGCTATAGAAGCTTCAGAGTCAAGTTTGGAGTTTGCCTGGACTAGAGTTGGGAAGGCCCAAAATAAAACTGGAAAAATTCAGGGGGAAAAATCATTTTTTCCTGAAGATATTTTTGGTTGGTTGGTTTTTGAAAAATTGAAAAAAGGAAGAAAATCAAGTATGGAATGTTTTATTTTAGCATGATGAACAATATCTTTAAAACAAGGTGTTCATATGTTCTCCAAAGCATTTCTGAAAACTAATTTTAAAAAACCCTGTCAGCCTCAAAATAGATCAGCAGAGATTAGACTGGAGAAAAATTGTTGGCCTGATTTTTAAAATACTTTCAGAGTTTTTTTCTTCAGCGATTTCCTGAAATGTAATGTATTATTTGTAGTCTTAAGAGAAAATGAAACTAAGGGAGGGAGAGGTTTTTTTAAAAATCATTTTCAAGAAACAAATACCAGACTTCATGTCACCAGTTTCTCATTTAAACAGAAACTACCCAGCAAAACCCCAAAGTTCAGCCAACACTAGGTCAAAGGGAGAAGGCAGTTAAGTAGTTAAAAGACAGTAGATAAGAGGCTCTGTGATTCTAAGTAAAGATTAAGTGGTTTGTCATGTCCTTGGAGAAAAACACTTCTCTGGACACCACAAAAAAATGTTGTTGTGTTGCTTGTGTTCAAAATAAGAGAGATGCTAAATTTAGGTCAAAATTTCTATGTCAGACATAGGCAGCATACATGTTAATTCCAAAACTGTCACCAAGAGAAATGCATTTGTAAGGAATATGTAAGAAAGACTATTATTAATGTATCCTACCCAGACAGGCTTCAGAATGAAAAACAATACTGAATGTGAGCAAAATTCCCTGATAGCCATTATTAAGGGAGAATTGGAAGAAAGATTGCTACACCTCCACTCCTATGATTCATTCTACAACCACAAAGATGAGAATTTAAGAAGATGCTTTTTACAGAGTCAAATGTTCATTCATTCAATTCAGTATCATCTATACTCCACTGACTGGCATTCGTTTAGCAAGATTTTTCCCAGCCCCTGAGACTGAAATGTGGGACTTTTTGCTCCACCATTAAGCTATGGATCAAAACGTATCTGCTACTGAATCCAAATATATATCTATCTAGATTCAGAACTATCTGAAGATTCTCACAGCATTCTCATGCATAAACACTGTACAGTGACAGTTGCCTTCATTTATGTTTATATTGATATAACTTGCTTGATCTGTATTGAATCTGTATTGCTGAGATACAGTACTACACACAAAACACTTTCAGAGCACCAACCAAATGTTTAAATGTTGGATGTTCTTTAATGCTAAAATCATTATAGTTCCAGATTGAACAAATCCAAAACAGTCCATATTTCTGCCAATTTAGCTTTTAGGAGCTGAAGTCCTACCATTCATAAACACTCTATTTTGCTCCGCAGGGTAGCTGAGACAGAACCAATCTCAGGGACATGGAACCCCAGGCAACGCAGACTAGCAACATGCAATTTATTGCAGTCTGCTGTGCTGGCGCACTTCACTTCCTTTATCTTTCATCTTTATTCTGCCTACAAAGATGTACAGTAGGTGGAATCTGTTAGGCATAACGCCAACAGGCAGTGCAAAAGTGGAGACTGCTGGCGTCAGATTGATTAAGCCTGTGCACATGTCTGCAGAAAGCAAGACCTAAAGTTTAATCACTTGGCTGCATTGCTTTCTGCCCTTTTCTCTGGTAGATGAACTGTTATGTGACATTTCAGTTCATGCAACACACTGCAGGAATACTCCTTTACGTTTTAGTACAATCCTGTGCATTTATATTCTGTTGTTTATGAGGGGGATGAACAGATCTGATGTATGTCGACGGATATTTTATGTTACTTTTGCCTCCCATTTCAATTCCAATTTTAATTCTGTTTTATTCCCTATGGTAACTATCTTACATACTATTGTTTAATTGTTAACTATTTTATTTTATCTGTTTACTAGTATATCCTTTAGCACATATTGTATATCTTTTAGATATACATAAGCTGTAGACAAGTAGTGCATGTTCTGGTTCTGGTGCACGCTTAGGTTATGCATATGTATTTATATTGTATGGAGGTTTATTGCACCTAGTGCACTGTATTTACATTTTATATATAGCTGTGTGATACTGCTTTTTATTATGTTACTAGTATTTTGAAACGGCCCTTGGGCTACTCAATAAATTGTATTGATTGTTGTTTATGCCTCAAAAATGTCCATAAGCTGCAGGTGTTAAATATGTAGTTAAATAAATGTGGCCAGTTGTGTGGTTCATTTCTGTATGGTGACGGTGATCTCGATAATGAAATGTAAGTTTGTTTCCAGCGAGTACAAAAAGCTCGTATAAATAGCCACTATTTCCACAGAAGTTTATGTTGTTGTTTTCTGCACCACAGGCTATCCATAGCAGGTCTACAAATTAGACAAGATTTTGAAATTATCCTACATGTTGGTTTTGATCACTGCTTTGTTGCCACTGTTAGAGAGACCAGAGCACAATGATAGACCACATGCTTTACATGTAGAACAATCTGTCAACATTAATCAAAAGATCTCAAGATCATGCCTGGAAAGACATGTTCTCTATGGCTCGGTACATACCTTGTATTATGTCCGGGCTGCGCAGCCGCCAAACCAGCACACTCCGCCAAATGGTGCACTCATGATGTAAGTGGTGCGACGCAACGTGTGAACACTATGTGTCCATTATATCCTAATGGTGTAGCACAGTGTGAGCATGGCGCTATAGCACCGTCTGTATCACGTCCATATTTCTCAAGCCCGAGACTTTGAAGAGCTATTGTTAGTGAGATCAGACAACAGTGAGCTAGATGGACTCCTGGTTCAATTTATATTAGGCAGGTTTATACATGGCACATTAGTGACACAGATTTAATGGTAATGGGTTTTGGTAGGGAGAGGAAGTGTAGAAGCACATATTTAAAGATACACCCACACTTTTGTTCTGGACTGGGCATGGTGCTGAATGATTTTTTACTATAGTTCCTTATTTGAATTTGTGGCATTCCTCTTCCCCATTTGGTTAAATATATGTGAAATATCTTACATGTGGTCACTACTTTCCTACCTACCTTCTTTCCCTCTAGCACATAATTTTGTGTCCAGAATCAGGTTATCGTATTTGAGACACAAATATAAAACAAAGGTTTTAGACATTCTGAATGCTACCTAAAGCATTACTGTATTTGCAGTCTAAATCATGTTTAATATTGCCAGATCTGTGAGGCCTACTGCACTGCACATATGTTTACATCACTTCTGTAAGTGAAGATATCAGCCAAAGTAATAAGTGAGCCAGTCTTACTTACTTATTTTAAAAAAAATTATACCCTGCCTTTCCTCCTGGGAATTCAAGATTATTTATTCCTAAGTATATATCTTATGATATATATCCCCCTTATGATTATATTTGAGTATTCTGGGTTTTTTTTCCAGTTCCCAGTAGTTCTGTAACCTACCTGCAGCCCATGACTTGTGATGAGATCAAGTAGAGCTGGAAACACTGTGGGCAATGCAAAAGCAAATAGAATCATAGAGTTGGAAGAGATCAAAAGGGCCATCCAATCCAACCACTCTCAATCAAAGCATACCCGACAGATGGCCATCCAGCCATTGACTATTCTGGCTAGGATGCTGGGAACTGCTGACCACAGAGTGTGACAGAGACAGATAGATGCAGAAGACAGTAAGAGTGTAATTCTTCTTCACTTCCTTTGTCTTACATCTACACTGCAGAAATAATCTAGTTTTACACCACTTTAACTGTCTCTGGCTTTACTTCATGAACAAAGATTCAGGAAGGACTCATCCCACGCTTTCTACAAGCGCATTGATGACTAAAAAGGCCAATCTGAGATGAACAAGTCCGGTTGCAGAAAGCAGAGCAGAAAGTCTCCTTGGGTGATGTTTCCAGGTTGTGGTTTTTTCTGCATTGTCGTTTCTCTTCGAGACGCGTTTGGGGTGCGCTTTTAAAAAAGACTGCAGCATTGTGGATAGTGCGTCTCCATGCCTCCCAATACGAGGCCAGGGCGGACCATTGTTGGTGATCAATTTGGCCAAGCCTGAGATCTTGTTTCAGGGAGTCCTTGTATCTCTTCTTTGGAGAGCCCCTCTTACACTGACCCGTGGCGAGTTCACTGTAGAATACTATTTTTGGGAGGCGATGGTCCCTCATCCTAGAAACGTGTCCTGCCCAGCGCAGCTGTGTCCTCAATAGCATGGCCTCAATGCTGGTGATCCCTTCTTGCTCAAGGACAGTAACATTTGTCACATAGTCAGTCCAGTGTATATTTAGAATTGTGGTAAACAGCGCTGATGAAAGCGTTCGAGGAGTCATAGGTGTTGACGATAGGTGACCCATGTTTCAGACCCATAAAGGAGAATAGACAGTACAATGGTTCTATACACACTGATTTTTGTGCATTGCCTCAGGTGTTTGTTACTCCAGACTCTTTTGTGAAGCCTTCCGAATGCACTATATGCCTTTGCTAGTCTGTGATCGATCTCTTTATCAATCTTGGCGTCTGAGGAGATGATGCTTCCCAGGTAGGTGAACTGCTGGACGGACTTAAGCACAAATGTGCCTACGGTGACGTGGGGATGGTAGTGTTCTTCCTGTGGTGCAGGCTGGAAGAGAACTTCCGTTTTCTTCAGACTGACTTCCAGCCCAAAGAGCTCTGTGACTGTAGCAAAACAAGATGTTAGGTGCTGCGGAGCTGCTTCCGTATGGGCAATGAGGGCAGCACCATCAGCAAAAAGCAGCTCACGGACTAGATAGTTTAGAGTCTTAGTGTGAGCCCTCAGACGGCTTAAGTTGAACAGGCTACCATCAGTATGGTAGCATATATAAATGCCGTCTTCTGCTTCAAGATCTGCTGTAGCCCTTTGGAGCATCATGCTGAAGAAGATTGTAAATGGAGCAAGAACACAATCTTGTTTCACTCCATTAGTTATTAGAAAAGGCTCTGAAAGAGCATCTCCATATCTGACTTGACCTTGCTGTCCTTTATGTAGCAGGATAATCATTTTGAGGAATTGTGGGGGGGGGGGGGCATCCTAGATGTTCCAGGATCTGCCACAGACCTTTTCTACTCATAGTATCGAAGGCTTTGGTGAGGTTGACAAATGTTACATAGAGTCCTTTCTTCTGCTCTCTACATTTCTCTTGCAGTTGTCTAAGGGCAAATACCATATCTGTAGTGCTTTAACTGTACATTGCTATGAAATTTGGGATTTGGAGTTTAGTGAGACATTTAGTCTTCTCTGTCAGAGAACTCTGGTGCCACAATAAATTACAATTCCCAGAATTCCATAGCAATGTTAAAGTCATGTCCAAGTGAATTTTCTGCAGTGCAAGATGCAGCCTAAATTTTTTCCTCAAAGGTAGCAATAAACAATTTTCTTCTCACTTTGGAAGATCACTGTATAGTCACAGTTTTTGAAAGCTGTTTGCAATTCAGAACTCAGTGTGAAATTTTCATATTGAGGAGGGAGCAAGCTTGTTTTGTACTACTCCAGAGAACAGGACCCGGAACAATAAATACAAGCTACAGGAAAAGAGATTCCACCTCAACATTAGGAGGAACTTCCTGACAGTAAGTGCTGTTTGACAGTGGAACACACTCCTTCAAGTGTAGTGGAGTCTCCTTCCTTGGAGGTCTTTAAACAGAGGCTGGATGGCCAGCTGTCAGGGGTGCTTTGATTGAGAGTTCCTGCATGGCAGGGGGTTGGAGTGGATGGTCCTTGTGGTCTCTTCCAACTCAATGATTCTATGATTCTATAATTCTATGAACAGTGGTAGGGCTCACAACCATTTCATACTCACATTGCTTCAACACATTGACTTTCAGTGATGTAGACAGTATTGTTTATTCAGACTTAAGACGCTTCAATGACTTGTCTTGGATTCAACTTGGCAATAAATGATGCACTCACTCGACTTGATTTTAGACTTGTATATTTTTAGCAACTGACTTGCTGGTCTAACTTCAGCCAGAAACAGCAAATGTGTTAGGCAATGGGCTTGAGGTGAGAGTTGATAGTTGAGGTCTACTAAGCAGTCTGCCCCTGCTTCTAAAGCTTTTGAAATTCTTTAAAAGGATCCTTCCACCTCAGGCCGATTGTCTAACATGCTTACTTTTTAATAGAAGTTTTTAAAAGCCTAACTTTGTGCAGTCTTCTTGATTTCAGTCTGGAAACCTTACCCTATGAGGTATGACTCAGGGAGCTGGGGATGTTTAGCCTGGAGTAGAGAAGGTTAAGAGGTGATATGATAGCCCTGTTTAAATATTTGAAAGGATGTCATATTGAGGAGGGAGCAAGCTTGTTTTCTACTGCTCCAGAGAACAGAACCCGGAACAATGGATGCAAGCTACAGGAAAAGAGATTCCACCTCAACATTAGGAAGAACTTCCTGACAGTAAGGGCTGTTCAGCAGTGGAACACACTCCCTCAGAGTATAGTAGAGTCTCCTTCCTTGGAGGTCTTTAAGCAGAGGCTAGATTGCCATCTGCTGGGGATGCTTTGATTTGGATTTCCTGCATGGCAGGGGGTTGGATTGGATGGCCCGTGCGGTCTCTTCTAACTCTATAATTCTATTATTTTCTAGTTATTGAAACTCCATCCCACTGACACAAACTCTGTTTTTCAATGTTAAAATTGGCTCCCAGACTTGAGACTCAACTTGAGACTTGACTTGCAAGTATTTGCAAGGACATGAGACTTGACTTGAGACTTGTATTAAAAAGTCTTGAAAAATCACTTCTGGCTGTATTCTGAGTCTGATCACATTACAGAGGTAAGCCAAGATGTAATGAGTTTGAAGCAGCTTTCTGTTAATCTTTCTATATGCCATTGTAGCATTTTTGTTCTCCCTCCAGAGGGAAATGGTCATAAAAGTGTGCCTTTTGCCAAACAGATTTTTCCTCTGCAACAAAAGGCACATTTTAATGACTGTTTCCCCCAGGAATAGAATGTAAGTGCTTTGAGGGCGTGCGGAGAGGTAAACAGAAAGCCACTTCTCTATCACTGAGTATCTGTTTACTTTTGTAATGCAATAAGGTTTTTGTTTTTTTTTAGACACAATCATGAGCCTGGCAGGATTTCTGGAGAGACAATTCCAGTAATACGATACACTGATTGCTTTAAATATTGAAAGGGTTGTTCCAGAGAGGAAGATGCAGTCCTGTTCTCTGCTGCCCCAAAGTGGAGGACCAAGTCTAATGGTTTTAAGTTGCAGGAAAGTAGATTTCAATTGAACATTAGAGACAACTTCTTGATGGTAAGAGCAATATGGCAATTAAATCAAATATCCGGAGAGGTGGTAGAGGTCTCTTTCTCTTGTTGTTGTCATCATCATCATGTGCCTTCAAGTTGTTTCTGACTTATGATGAACCTAATGCAAATCTATCATGGAGTTTTATTTGCAAGATTTTTTCAGAGCAAGTTTGCCACTGCCATCCCACAGAGGAATTCAAAGAAATAGCTACTACATGTAGGGGTAAAGTCAGAAAACCTAAAGCGCAGAATGAGCTCAGGCTTGCTAGAGAGGTTAAGAACAATAAAAAGGACTTTTTTGCATATGCCCATAGCAAAAGAAAGAATAAGAAGTGGTAGGGCCATTGCGTGGAGAAGACGGCAAAATGCTAACAGGGGACAGAGAAAAGGCAGAACTACTCAACATCTTATTTGCCTCAGTCTTCTCACAAAAGGAAAAGGGGGCTCAACCTGAGGAAGATGGAGCAGAAGACACACTAAGGAGCCCTGGTGGTGCAGTGGTTAAATGCTGGTACTGCAGCCACTCACTCACAGTTGCAAGGTTGTGGGTGCGATACCAGCTAGGGGCTCCAGGTTGACTCAGCCTGGCATCCTTCTGAGGTTGTACCCAGCTTGTTGGAGGCAATTAGCTTACACATTGTAAAACCACTTAGGGAATACAGTGTGCCTGCGTTATACATGGATGCACCTTAAGCAGACTCCAGCACACACTGGAAGTCCGGGCCGGAAGAAGCCTCGGCACTTCCGGAAGGGGTAATGGCACATGCGTCTGTGACGCACGCACTGTGTGCAACCGCATGCACGAGTCCCATTATCTTCAACGGGGCTTGAGCATACACAGAATTCCCCTTATGTGGGGGGTCCAGAACGTAAGGGAAGGGCCCACTGTACTTAAGTGCACTGATAAGCAGTATAGAAATGCACTTGCTATTGGTTGCTATTGCTATAAATGTAGCATAGAATAAATAAAGAAATAGTACAGGAATACGTGGTTAATCTAAATGAATAAATGAAGTCTCCAGGACCAGATGAACTACCACCAAGGGTATTAAAAGAACTGGCAGGAGTAATCTCAGAGCCACTATCAATAATGTTTGAGAATTTCTGGAGAAAAGCAGACTGGGGGGGGGGGGGGGCAAATGTTGTCCCCATCTTCAAAAAGAGGATCCCAACAATTGCCACCCATTTAATTTGACATCATACCAGGAAAGATACTAGAACAGATCATTAAACAGAGAGTCTGTAAACATTTGGAAGGGAATGCCATAATCACAAAAAATCAACATGGGTTTCAGAGAAACAAGTCATGCCAGACTAATGTCATCACTTTTTTGGATAAAATTACCAGCTTGGCAGATGAGGGGAATGGTGTGGATCTAGCATGTCTTGATTTTAGTAAGGCAAGGTCCACCATGATTTTCTTTCAAACAGGCTAATAAAATGTGGGCTAGACAATGCAACTATTCGATAGATTTGTAATTTGTTGACAGGCCAAACCCAAAGGGTACCCAGCAATGGCTCCTCTTCATCTTGGAGAGAAGTGACCAGTGGGATGCCAAGGGTTCTGTCCTGGGCTCAGTGCTATTCAACATCTTTATCACTGACTTGGATGAATGAATAATGGACATGCTTATCAGATTTGCAGATGACACCAAATAAGGAGGAATGCGTAATACCACAGAGGAGAGGAGCAACATTCAAAATGACCTAAATAGATTAGAAAGCTGGGCCAAAACTGACAAAATGAATTTCAACAGAGAGAAATGTAAGGTACTGCACTTGGCAGGAAAAAAAAAATGAAATGCATGGATATAGGGTGGGGGACACCTGGATTAACAAGAGTACATGTGAAAGAGATCTAGAAGTCCTAGTAGACCACAAGTTGAACATGAGTCAATAGTGTGATGTGGCAGCTAAAAAAGTTAATGTGATTCTAGGCTGTATCAATAGAGGTATAGTGTGAAATCAAGGGAAGTAATAGTGCCAGTCTATTCTGCTTTGGTTAGGCCTCACCTGGAGTACTGTGTCCAGTTCTGGGCACCACAATCAAAAAAGGACGTTGACCAGCTGGAGCATGTCCAGAGGAGGACAGCCAAAACAGTGAAGGTCCATGTCCTATAAGGAGAGACTTAGGGAGCTGGGTATGTTTAGCTTGGGGAAGAGAAGGTTAAGAGGTGATTTGATAGCCCTGTTTAAATATTTTCAAAAACAATCCTATGTTTTTATTTTAAATAAAAACATCTAAGAGCGGTATATGCTTTGAAATATAACCACACTGGTTTGCTTTGCTTTAATAATCTCATTCCCTGTTCTATGTTAAAGATTTGTGGGTTCTACTCTTAATAATGATGCCACATAAAGATGATTCACTTTGAACAGTTTCCTTATGTTCAACTACACTCATCTCATTAGGAAATCCTGTGTTTGAAAGATCTTATCAAGCCAAATGACGTCTATAATTATGCCATAATAGTAGTCTCCAAGTCTCTTTATTAAAAGACTGCCAATTTTACTCTTTCTTGTTAATCTTCTTTGCTCTGCTACATTGTGTTACACAGGAACAGCAGAAAACATCACTGCACACAGACACTCCATTGACAACTGTGAAAGAAATTAGAAGATAATTACGGTGGGGGGGGGGGGTAGAGAATGTAGCCCCACAAGCAAGGGCCATGGCTCTCTGATGGCAGAGTCTGAGTTCAGAACTTTTTGTTCCTGCAGTTAGAAAATGGGTGTGGATTTGGGTTTCTACTTGCTAGAGTTGTTTATCAGAGAAATACTGGGTGTCTCAAACTACTTTTCACGTAGAACTCCATTATGCTTTCCCCCTCTCCTTTCCCTGCCTCCCTCAATTTTTAAATCTTAAAAGTTGAATAGATAGGCTGCGTATTAGAGTGGGGGATGGGGGGAGGGGGTTATTAACCCTTTCATGTTCACTTCTTTTCACTTTCCAGTTCAAATGTTATTTTTCATTGGGGCCAGGAAAATACTGTCTCATTTTTACTCCAAAACCCAATGTGTTGAGCTAATAAATACTAAAATACTAAGCTCTGCCCAGCCTTCATTCAGTCAAGTACAGCTCATCCTGACATTTCACCTGAAGCAAAATTTAAAGAACATTTTAAATTACTTTTTAGTTAAAATGATCTTTTTGACGGATGTTAGAAAGGACGCAAGTGAAAAACAAGGAAACTTTTTTTAAGAATAAAAATAGACAATCACATTTCTAAAATGGAGGCTGTCCTTCCCTTTTTCCTTAAGCTTAGTTTTGCTGCTGCCACTTGCAGTGACACTTACGTTCTCGGCTCTATCCATGGCCACATGCATGCATACGCACAGTATATTCCTTGGAAGGATGACATGAAGCAATTCTTGATAAGGGAAATAGCAGGTGTGGGAGCTGCCAAGAGGGGAAACCACTGACAGCAATAGAAAACAAATTAAGCTTGCAAAGAGAAGGGGGGGGGAGCACTTAAGCCTTTATTTTTCAAGGCAAGCTCTCACTATATTTGATTATTATAATATGTGTATTTTTCTTCCCCTGAGTCAACAGTGCAATGTGGCAGCTAAAAAAATATATGTGATTTTAGGCTGCCTCAATAGAAGTATAGTGTTTAGATCAAGGAAAGTAATAGTGCCACTCTATTCTGCTTTGGTCAGGCCCCACCTGAAATACAGAGCACCACAATTCCAAAAGGACATTGAGAAACTGGAGAATATCCAAAGGAAGGTGACAAAAATGGTGAAGGGTCTGAAAACCATGCCCTATGAGGGACGACTTAAAGAGATGGGTATGTTTAGCCTGGAAAAGAGAAGGTTAAGAGGTGATATGATAGCCCTGTTTAAATTTTAAAGGGATGTCATATTGAGGAGCGAGCAAGCTTGTTTTCTGTTGCTCCAGATAATAGAACCAGAAACAATGGATACAAGCTTCAGGAAAAAGAGATTCCACCTCAACATTAGCAGGAACTTCCTGACCGTAAGGGCTGTTCGACAGTGGAACACACTCTTTCCTCGGAGTGTAGTGGAGTCTCCTTCCTTGGAGGTCTTTAAACAGAGGCTGGATGGCCATCTGTTGGGGATGCTTTGATTGAGAGTTCCTGCATGGCAGGGGGTTGGAGTGGATGGACCTTGTGGTCTGCTACTGCCTCTGTAATTGGAGCATAAAATGGATTATGATTATATTGGTGGTCCTATTGACAAGATTCAGTCTGACTTTCATTGTATCCTTTACTGCTTTTGCTCCATCTCTCTTCATCCTTAATGCCACTCCATTTCTTCTTAAATTTTTATTTCCTGAGTAAAACACAGTATAATTATCACAGTATAATTATCTGAATCAAAATGTCCCATTTCTGTTCACTTTAGCTTGCTTACCCAACTATTGCAATGTTTATATGTTGCATTTTTTCTTTTACTATGTTTAGCTCCCCCTGATTCATGCTTCTAACATTCTATATAATATATGTTGTGCCACTTTAAACTTTCATTTCTCCTCTGTGCACTTCAACAGCTGAACTTCCTTTTATATTGAGTCCATTTACATTATTAGCCACAGTGCTACTCATAGTTGTCCTCTTGTTTCATTTTGCATTGACTCATCATAGGATTTTCATGTTAAAGGGCTTCAAATGGAGGTTTACCATGTTTCCCTCTGCTCAGTACTTAACAAGTGTTAACTATGATAGCACTGCTGTTATCTCTGAGAGATCCATTGTCACCCTCCACTACTGCTGCCACTCAGTTGCTGTTTGGCGCATGTAATCTAGCTCTTCAGCAAAAGCTTGTTTGACATGGGAGACCCTACCAGCAGCACACAATCCCAGCACTTAATGGTATTTAAAATAATATATAAAGTAAAAACATTTTTAAAACACATTAAAATATTGCTTAAAAATTCAGTCTAACAAACAAATCTAGACACCCTCCCCAGAGCAGGACCCTTCATAACATAATTCTATCATTTTTTTAAAAAAAGATTCATGTGATCTTGATTGAGAAGTTATTGTTCATAACAGGGGTGGAAATCTGGGAATACAGCTTGGGCTGTAGTTCCCAGCATTCTTTGCCATTGGCTGTGCTGGCACGGGTTACTGGGACCTGAAGTCCAACTTGGGACCACTTTGACTAGTCTATCATATACAGTGAGCCCACCATATGGGCAAGGTAGCCATCTGCAGATTGGTGCTCCTTCAGGTTGCCATACCACATATTAACTAATGGTGATGTGCATCGTGGGCATGCTAATGCTGGTATCCACACATCACCACCCATTGACAAATAGGGGCTCCCATGTTTTTCCCCATCTGCAGGGTAGGGGGGACTGGAACCAAACTCCTGTAGATGAAAAGGGTCCATTGTATGGCCTTTCCTGGAAAGGGAAAATGTAGCCACAGTCCATGCAATGGAAACCTACCAACTGGGCTATTGTAATGCATCCCTTATGGGGTTGCCCTTGATGATGACTTCGAGGCTACAGCTAGTGCAAAATGTGATAGCTAGGTGGTGAACCAGCATACCATAGGGAATACCATGTAGAACAGACTGCCAAAATAAAGCTGCTTTGGGTCTCTTTGGAAGTATGCTATTTAAATGATGCATGGGTCCTAAGAGTCCGGAGGTCGTGCCAAAGCCACCCTCCATTCCTAAGCACTGGAGTGCAGCTTTGGTGCAGCTTCCAGATTCTTAGGATGCATGCATCATTTAAACAGCATACCTCCAAAGAAACCTGAAGCAGCTTTATTTTGGCAGTCTGGAACAGGCCTATATAACTCCAGTTTTAAAGAAATTGCACTGCCTCCCTATATGCTTCCAATCTGACTGGAAGGGGAAGTCATAAACAGATTTGAGGTGTGGTGCCCCCAGTCAGCTGATGACAATCACTACTTCTTGTCATCAGAATCATCTGAGACTGTGCGGGTGTTGGATCCTGTAAAGGACTGGATGAGGGCCTACAAACTGAAGGTGAATCCTGATAAGATGAAGTCTCTATGGGCTGGAGGCTTTCAAGACTGGGATTTGGGTAAACTACATCCCTATATGGGCTTAGAAGTACTTTGAGAGCCATCTTTGCCTCAGGAGAGGCTAGTGGACTCTATTGGTCACAGTACTTGGGACCAGCTTTTACTAGTAGCTGAAATCAGTTTAAACTATTTTAACCAATTTTAATATTTTAAAAACTTGTTTAATGTTTTAGCTGTTTAAAATATTTTTATTATTCACACTATTATAAATCAGTCAGGTTGGTTTTACTGTACAGTACAGTTTTAGATATAAAACAGAATATAAATATTTGAATAAACAGAGAAAGAACATAGCACAATGTTTAAGACATGCTTGGCTCTTCCATTTCAATCATGCTTTCAACTAATTGTAAACAAACTGACTCTTTTTTAGAAACCTGAATGGATTAACAGCTAGTAATCACATAGCAAAATCACACTTGGCCATGTTTTGTCTCTGCCAGAAGCACTTTTTTCTCTGTCTTGTTTGATGTGTTGTACCACCAGGGTACAGGTTGAAGGGATCCATAAAATAAAATAATTACTATATCTGTATTAGATGTTGCAGTTCCTGTAAAGCCTTTCCTTGATGCCTTCTTTGAGAACCTCTCTTCATTGGCAAGGACAGTTTGAATCCTCATCCATCTGCTGCTTCTTGGCCACATTTGACCTTGATGAATTCAAGAATGTGTAAAAAAAAACTGGCTCTGAAGTATACATGGGAATTATTAATACATAAACATGTATGACTGAATAAGATTGTCAAAATAGCCATATATAAATCTGGGAATAGCCATCAACTACTGGGACTCACAGTTTGCAAAAATTTATGTGTCTTCCTAATGGGACTTGCCAAAAAAAAAAAAAATGAAAAAAAAAGAGGGGGCACATTCATCTTCTATGGTGACCCTTGCAACTATTACTGTCCCATATGCGTTTTCAGCTTTCTGA
Source organism: Sceloporus undulatus (assembly GCF_019175285.1). Taxonomy (NCBI): domain Eukaryota; kingdom Metazoa; phylum Chordata; class Lepidosauria; order Squamata; family Phrynosomatidae; genus Sceloporus; species Sceloporus undulatus. Next base: position 102,550,277 of record NC_056526.1, read on the forward strand.
AACTCCCAAAGTGTATTTTGTCTTTTGTTGCAACTTCTAGACTAGTTTACAAAAGTTAGATTTTGTTATATGAATCTTGTTCAATTTTGGATTACAGCCAGCCCTTCCCTTACTGGGGGGGGGGGGGGTGTTCCATTTTGGACCCCACCACCCACATACAGGGAAAACAATGGGGTGCATGCATACAATGGGTGCAGACGCCATTCATTTAATTATAGCACAGCTTCAGTGTAAGCTGAAAGCCGTGTAAATTAAGCCCACATACAGCACAGGCTGACTGTATATACCAGTTTTGTGACAATCAATGAATTTTACCCTGTACGTTTCTAAATGAATAGTGATACAGACAAACATTTTTAAAACACTAAGAGGAGATGAAGACCAATTTTCTTTTTTATTATTAATGTATGTTTTACTATTAGAAATCTTTACATGTAATACATAAATTAGTGGGTGGTTTCTTGCATCCTTACTTTATTTAAGAGTCATGTTGGTTTATGTCGGTATATGGTGCTAGTTTTCTGGGCTTCATTTTGTATTGATTAAGCCTGTCATCACATCCTCATGCTGCTGCTGCTGCTGCTGCTGTTGCTGCTGCTGCTGCTGCTTCTTCTTCTTCTTCTTCTTCTTCTTCTTCCTCCTCCTCCTCCTCCTCCTCCTCCTCTTCTTCTTCTTGGCCATACCCATTCCAACATGAATAGCTGGTGAGGTGGAAGAATCTGTAGCATAATAATATAAGGACACAGAATAAATTACCAATCAAATGAAGCTACTATGCTTTGCATTACAATATTTAGTTTTGACTTCAAAGATCATTTTTATGACAATAACAAGCATTTTAGATATAGATGCAATGGTGGTTGGAAGAGATTGTTTGATGTATAAAAATCTCCCAGATGATATAAGTAGTTTATCGTATTAATTAATTAAGTTAAGTAGTATAGTTAAGCAGTATGAAAACATATTTGAAATTTTTTGTACTAGTTTTATAAAAATGATTCGTTATAGTTTAAACAAGAACATGCTTACAAGTAACTAACAAACTGCTCCTAATGAGCCATTTTGTAAGATTACAATCTCCTCCTTGGTCTGAGCTAATGACTAGTTTGCAGAGGATTATTCTGCCCCATGGCGATTAGAATGAGGAACTATTTTGTTTATTTTCATCCTATGTCAGGCTTTGCTACCTTACCTAATATAGCAGATACTATTATCTTGCAATACAGCTTTCTAAAATTACATACCCTTGAGTTAAGTAAGATATTTCTTCTACAGAGAAATTAACATTGTAGTTGTACTTCTACTTCCGTCAGCATTCATATGCATAATGAAAAATTATATATTTTGCATTAATATTAATAATGGTCTACCTTTTTTCAAGATTAAATTTAGGGGATTTTTATTAGCAGCATTTTATTTTGTTTCCTAAACAGAAACAGTTACCAGAAATTGTTAGCTAAATTTAAAAGAATCTCTAGAAAAGATCGGCATGCAGTAAATCTATTCCTGGACTGAAAATACCAACAAATAAGGATTTTATCACATGCGATTTGGAAAAAGGGAATTATACCAGGATAGTAGTGTCTGTGGCCATACCTTATCTGTCCAGTAGCTGGTCTGCAGTCCAACTGTTGCTGGAGAATTCCTTTTCATTGATGGGCCTAACCTATTACTGCCTCCCAATCATGCTGCTTTTGGACTGTTGATTCACATGTGAGAAGTTCCTCCTAAGGCAATTTTGATTGGCAGGCTGTCATGGGGTGTGAGTGGGCATGAGTATGCTTCTCTTTCCCTCACTATTCCCAAACAGGCTGTCTTCTTTCTTCTTCTTTTCTTTTCTTTTCTTTCTTTCTTTGTGTGTGTGTGTGTGTGTGTGTGTGTGTATTCTTTTTTTTTCTTAATAGATTGCCATGATTGTGCAATTGCAGTAAATAAATGAATAAATAAATACAGACCAAAAGGCATGCTGGGAAGGGCATAGGGCAGGAAGGATGTTTAAGTTTTAATTTGTTTGCTCTCATCCAGTCCATTACTGATGACAGATACTGGTTTAGAACCAAGATAGCTTCCTTTGTTTGAGGCTGAAAGCAGTAAGCTGGGTATCATCTGCATATTTACAGCATGTTGTTGTTTTTGTTGCTGTGTACCTTCAGGTCATTTCCAACTTATGGTGACCCTATCATGGCTTTATCTTGGCAATATTTGTTCAGAGGAAGTTTGCCATTGCCTTCCTCTGCGGCTAAGAGCATGTGACTTGCCCAAGGTCACCCAGTGAGTCTCATCACTGAACGGAGAATCAAACTCTGGTCTCCAGAGTCATAGTCCAACACTCAGACCGCAGGCTGCACCCTAAAATCTGGAAGACATCTCCCAGTGATTTCATGCATATGTTAAATAGCATTAGGCCCAAAACAGAACCATGAGAGACCCCATAAGCCAAGAGCCAGGGTGTTGAACAGGAGTCCCCCAGCATCACCTTCTGGGTTCACCTCTCCAAGAAGAGATCATTACTGTAAAATAGTTCTTCCAAGTTCCATCCCAGCAAAGTGACCAGAAGGATATTGTGACTGATGGTGTCAAAACCTGCTGAGAGGTTCAGCACAATCAACAGGGATGCACCCTCCTGTCCAGTTCCTGGCATAGGACATCCATCAAGATGAGTTAAGATGTCTATGTTCTATATCCAGGCCAAACCAATTTGAAATGGATCTGTATTATCTGTTTCATCCAAGAACCCCTGGAGCTGAGAAGCCACCACATGCTACAATACCTTGCCAAGGAATAGTATATTACATATTGGCCAATAATTATCCATTATAAAGGGATTAAAAGTCAGCATTTTTAACTGCCTTCAACTCTGCCTTGTGTTAAGGAAGCATTGACTACCACTTTCCTACGTTCAGCCAGCCCCCCCCCCCCCTTCCCGGCCTCTTTAATAAGCTAGGAAGTGCAAGGGTCTAGTACACATGTGGTGGCTCTCACTTCTCCAAGGATCCTATCCACATCTTAAGACTGCACAAACTGAAAAGTATCTAATAACCCAGGACAAGAGGGAACTAAGGTTACGTCCATTGGAACTGTGTCAACTACAGCATCCAAACTGGAAGCAGATCTGAATGATTTTATCTGCAAAGTGCCATGCAAATTCTTCACAAAAGGCTGTTGAGCAGTCTTCATTTTCTAGTTGAAGACTAGTGTATAGTAAACCTCTGATCACTTGAAAGAGCTGCACTGGATAGCTCCTTGCAGATGCAGTGGTGACAGAAAAAAAATCATTTCTTTCCTTCCTGCACTGCCATAGTGTTGGCCTTCAAATAGGCTCTAGCCTGTGTTCAGTCAGACTTGTTCCTAGTCTTCCATCAGTATAGCCCTAATCTTAGAGTTTCCCAAGTTGTTAGCTCTTTTGAGAACATATAGGCGTGTTATAGATGGGCCTAAGCGGCGCCGTTGTTGCGCTGTGAATACGCGCGAGGGGCGGCGCTTCCGAATACGCCTTGCCCCTCGCATGTATTCTGTACGCCAAGATGGCGGTGCCCTATACAGATGGGCGCGGCCATCTTGACGTAATGGACGCTGTGCGTCCGGACGTCCAAACCTGGAAGAGACGTCGCGAGTGCGCACTTTGGCACTTGTGACGTCTCTTCCGGGTTGCCGGAAGGAGCGCGATTTTCGCGCTCCTTTTTTACAGCACGGGGGAGTCGCGCAGTTTGGCTGCAGCAGCTTCCCTGCGCTGCAACCGGCAGCGGCCCAAGACCGCCCCTTTTGGGCGGTCTGTAACGGGCCTCAGAAACTACAATTGTTAGGAATCAACCTTCTTTTAACAGAGTAACAAAACAAAGCGTGAACTGAAACTGACTCAAAAAGGCAGGCAGTATTAGATTACAAACCTAGGGGAACGAACAGGCCAGGGAATGAGAAGGAGGTGAGGCAGGGGAAGGAGCAGGCCAGGGAACGAGAAGGAGACAAGGCTGAGTAATGAGAAGGAGGCAAGGCTGGGGAAGAAGAAGGAGGTGAGGCCAGGGAACGTGAAGGAGGCAATGCTGGAGAATGAGGCAAGTCTGCAGAAGGAGCTGGGGATGGAGGATGAAGAGGAGGACAATGATTTTTTTTTAAAAATAAAATTCTTTGAAATTTCGATAGATTGATTTTGCAACTTTGCAAGTAGTTGCAAAATCAATCTATTGCATATTTGATCAAATTTTATTTATTTTTTAAAAGAAAAGTACAACAAGCAGAGCTGAGAGGGGGGGAAATGGTGGATCTGTGAAACATGGAGGAAGGATGGTAAACACCCCTCTGCCATAGTCCCTCCCCTCCAGGATGAATAAATTCTGATCTGTTGTTGCTTTTTATGGAACTCGCTTCAGGACTGATTCTTCTGAAAAGTACCACATAGAAATTACTTTCTGAAAAAAAGCATTTTTGGTTTTGTTTTGTTTTGTTTTTTGCTTTTGCCTCGCTTCACTGCAATTGCAATCGATCACACCAGGAACAGAACCAGTTTCAAATGGGAACAAGGGTCATATAATTCGATAGTACTCTCCTATAAAGATAAGAATTATCTGGTGAGTTTGGAAACTGTTGGAGACTCTGCTAATCCAGAGTCCATATGACAAAATATTGTACTTTATTCCACCACTATCATCAGGTGTGACAAAATACTTTGAATTTTCCGTGTCTTATTTCCCTTCTAAACCTTTTGTGTTTGGATCTGTGTAACTCCCTGGCACAGTTTTAATAATGTTTTAATAGACCTTCAATAAACTTTCTGTACTTTGAAGAAATTAAGCAGCCTTCTTTCTATTACTTAAAAGAAACATGTTCAGCTACTGTTCCTAATATGGAAGACAGCCTTTTGTAGTCCTCTGAGAAGTGTTCCCCTCAGCCTGGATTTCCTTATATTCTCATAACACCACATCTCTCTCAATCAGGAAAAAAGGCTGAATCTGTTTGCCTTCGACTGCCTCCAGACCATCCTACTGTTGATGGATTCTAGGATGATTCCCTTGCCAGAACTACTGTTTGTGGTTCCCTCTGGTCAGACCTCTGCTTGACGGATTCTAGTGCTGAGATCTGTTCCCTGTTCAAAATTTTACCACAGCCTCACAACATAACTGCCTGCACTTTTGGCCACCACCAGCTCTGACTTCCAGCTCTTCCAGCACAGTTTCTTCAAACTGGAAGGCTTGTTTTGTTTTGTTTTCGGAACTCAGCTCTATTTAACTACCAGTTTTCATCTGGCCAATGAACTTCTACCAACTGACAATTTCTTTTTAAAAAACCTAAATCTTGGCCAAATCTCTCAGCCCATCATGGTCTTTATAGATTTTCTAAGTCCCAATCAAATTTCTTGCCCACCTGATCAATCTAGATTGTACTTTATCTACATAAACAAAAGCAGTGTATCCCCTATTTTCCACATGTATTTTTGAAGCCTCCTTTCCTTAACAGCTGCAAGAAAGGCAATCCCAACTGTTGCAACAGTAGCAAAGGCACTTTGGACTCAAGAGTATATTCTACAGCATGCTCCTTTTACAGATTTGTTTTGTTGCTACTGAAGTATTATTTTTTTCATACACACTGTGTTCTTTTTTCACATCTGTCAAAGGCAACAACAGCTGTAGTTGAGTAGTGGAAAAGGCAGGAAAATTGTACATTATATTTGATTTTTTAAATTTAAAAACCACTGATCTCCACTTCCTTTTTTTAGCTGGAAAAATCCCTCCCCTCACTTTCTTAAGCCTCCCCTATTGGGTTTCAGTCCTGTTGTCAGACTCTCTGTTTTGCTTTAAAAAAAAAAAACCCAAACAAATGCATGCTTAATACAAAGCTGCTATGGCACAATAGGCTGCTGTCCCCAAAGTGGGAACATTCAGGCCACACAGGTCAGATGCCTAATAGGAGATTGTTTTGATTGGTTTCTGAGCTTGCCCTTCACTGACCCATTGGCAGGCTTCTTTAGGTCAGGTGGTGCAATTTATGAAAGGGTGAGAAGAAAAAATGGAATTATTTTAGTATCACCATTCCTGTGGCATAGAAAAAATAAGGGGAGTAAAAGGCTTCAGCTATGAGGTAATCCTGTAAATTACTTAAACTAACAATGGAGAACACTGTATGTTGTCAGACCAAAAAAAACAGATGGCCACCCCTTTTGTCTAATGTGCCAAATGCTACAAAATCCTACTACTCAATGAAGTTTTAATCCAGCGTCAACACTTCATTTGTCTCAGAATGTTTTTCACAACCAAAATGTAATACTTTTATATGCAGCAGCATGACTGCTAGCACAACTGGTTACTGCCCTATGGCAGAAGTTACCTTGTTGCTTATTCTATCTTCATGATGGGAAAGCAAAGAGAATAGGTTGGGCTGCATTGTGCCAGAGTTTACTCATTTCTGCTCCACTCCATTATCCCCACATTTTCGTGATGGATGGAAAAGTTTTGGAGCCCATTAAGATTTCAGTTTGGAAACAAGATTTTTCTTTTTTAAGATGATACATGCTAAATAATATAATATATAAGAGGAAACACAAAAGGACACACAAAAGACTGCAGAAACTGTAGGACCCTAGCATTAATACCCAATGCAAGCAAAATTATGCTTGGAATTTTTCAGCATAGACTCCAATCATATATGGAGAGAGAAGGTGCAAGTGGGGTTCAGAAAAGGGAGCAGCAATAGGGATCATACTGCAAACACACAATGGTTAATGGAGCGAACCAAGGAATTACAGTAGAAAAATCAGCATGTACTTTATAGATTATGACAAAGCCTTGCACTGGTCATGAAAAGCTATGGACCACGCTAAAAGACATGGGAGTCTTTTGATAGTCCTGATGAAAAAACTGTACTTAGGACAACAGGCTACTGTTACAACAGAATATGGAGAAACAGAATGGTTCCCAACTGGCAAATGGGTTGGGCAAGGCTGCATTCCATCTCCCTACCTGTTCAACATGTATGCAAAAATATTATACAAAAGCAGGTTTGGATTCAGAAGAAGGAGGAGTGAAGATAGGAGGAAGGAACATCAATAATCTATATGTGGATGATGCCATATTACTACCAGAAAACATCATAGATTTGGAACAATTACTAAGGAAGAAATTGCAAAGGCAGGATTACTGCTGAATATAAAGAAAACAAAAATAATGGCATAGAGGATCTATGTAAATTCAACATAGATAACCAGGAAATTGAAATAGTTAAAAGACTTTCCATACCTTGCATCAAATATTGATCATAACAGAGACTGCAGTCAAGAAATAAAAATATTAGGAATGGGAAGGGCAGCCATGAAAGAACTGGTAGCATCACTAGGGGGTGTGGGGAATGTGGAACATATTGCGTGACATCACTGAAAGGGGGTGACACCCAGTGAGCACCTTCCACTAACCTGCCACATGCTGTGGTGTGCGACAGGGAAGGAGAGGGAGGGAGACAATAATGCTGGGAAAGGTAGAAGGAAGCAGAAAGGAAGAGAGAAATACCTCATGCCAGATGGTTAGACTCAATCAGAGAAGCCATGAGCCTCAGCCTGGGGACCTAAGAAGAGTGGTTGAGGACAGGGGTCTTGGAGATGTCTCATCTACATGGAAACCAACACAAGGGCAGATAACAACAAAAGTAAAAGAAAAAGGGGTAACTGCTATGTTATCACATGTTTTGTTGATACAGTTAGAGCTGGACAACTGTGACATGATCCAGTAGTTAACAGAACCAGCCATGCTGTTAGACAAACTCAAGTGAGTTGCTCTTTAGAAAACAAGTTTAGGAGATTACTTAAAGATAGGCAACTGCCAGTTACTTAAATATATGGGCACAATCCAGGCAAAGTCAAGCCCCTTCAAATCCCATTGATTCTGGTTGGAAAGAGATAAGTCTAATTTTTTGTATCTCACGGTGAAATTAGCAGGACTGAAAATTGCTGATTTTGGTTTAGACTGAGCCTGACACTTTTAGAATATTGGTGGGAGAGGGGCAGCACCAAGCTGAGTTTCTCACTCATATTGACTAAGTTCTGTCCTCGCACTTTGCGACCAAACATAAGTTCAAATGGACTAAAACCAAGACTTTCCTGAGGTACTTCTCGATAAGCAAACAAAAGGTGTTGAAGCTTGTTATACAAATCGTTTTTATTTTCAGCTACATACCTTGATCATTTTGACTAGAGTGTCATTAAATCTCTCCACAAGCCCATTACTTTCTGGGTGATAAGTTGTTGCAGTCAGATGTTTAATTCCACAAACTTCCAAAATCATTTCACTCAAGAAACCGAATCTGCAGAAAATACTTACTAAAGCATTCTCTACTGTAGTTGTTTCCATGTTTCGTAAAGCTACCAATTCTGCATACCTTGTACCATAATCTACTATAAGTACTGTCTGCCCTCCCCATACATGGGGATTCATTTGGAACCCCCCTCCTGCGTATGAGGAAAAGATCGTATGCTAAAGCCCCATAGGAAATAATGGGGTGCGTGCTCATGGCAGTGCACAGGGCATGTGGCACGAGTACGAGCCCCATTATTTCTGCCTGGGATTGCCTTCTGTGTGAGCTCAAAGCTGAGGAAGGCAAGCCCGCCTATGAGGGCCTACTGTATATATTTATTTCCTCTCTGAGTTGCTTGTAATAACAGTCCTATTATGTTCATGCCTAGTCTCTGAAATGACTGTGATATCACTAGCATGGAGCAAAGCTTGGCTTTAATGTTGTCTTCGTTTGTTCTCATTTTCTGGCAAGTGTAACAAGACTTGCAAAGCTGTTTGATATCTTTTCCTATTTTTGGCCAATAGATATTCAGAGATATCCTTTGGGTAGTTCTCTTTATTCCAAAGTGACCTCCAAATGAGCTAGCATGAGTTAATTCTAATATCTTGGTTCTATATTTCAGAGGAACAATTAATTGTCTATGGCCTGTTACAGACTGCCAAAATAAAGCTGCTTTGGGTCTCTTTGGAGGTATGCTATTTAAATGATGCATGCATCCTAAGAATCCGGAAGCTGCACCAAAGCTGCACTCCAGTGCTTAGGAATGGAGTATGGCTTTGGCGCAACCTCTGGACTCTTAGGACACATGCATCATTTAAATAGCATACCTCCAAAGAGACCCGAAGCAGCTTTATTTTGGCAGTCTGTAACAGGCCATAATGTATCTCTTTTTGAGTATTATGTTTGCACTTCAAAGTTTCTCTCTATAATTTATGTTGTATCACCTTGACTCTGTGAGGATGTTCCTCACTTAACTCTAAGTCTTTTTCCTCAGAGAGAGTGAACAATGGTTTTAAACTTTAGTTTTTGTGGGTTTTTTGGACTATGTGGCCATGCTCTAGAAGAGTTTGTTCCTGATGTTTTACCAGCATCTGTGGCTAACATCTTTCTCTGAAGATGACTTCTGAATCAAAAATAATGACTAGAGAAAAAACAAACAAACAAGGAAGCAATTTTTCCTCTAAGCACTGAAATTCAATTGAATGTGCCAGCATGGCTTGGCATGGCATGGGGTGGCATACCCTATCCAGTAACCTAGAATCAATGAAGATTTTCACACAACAGCATTATATCGTTCCTTTATCATCCCAAATTGTAGTGGAATCATCATAACAGATAGGCGATTCCAAAAAATTTTTCACATGCGGCTGTTTGTGTTCTTAAAACATTGATATATCAGAATTCAGCAATAAATGATTACAAAAAGATTTCACAACAGTTGAATTGCTGAATTCTGATATATCAACGTTTTAAGAACACTAACAGCCTCATGTGAAAATCTTTTGGAGTCGTCTATCTGTTATGACGATTCCACTACACTTTGGGATGATAAAAGAACGATATAACGATGTTGTGTGAAAATCTTCAATGTCATCATACCAGACTTGCTCTGCAGAAAGCTGCTTTCCTGCCTATGTATGGCAAGGGCCAAAAAACAGGGCTAATGGCATTAGAAAAAAAGAACAAAAAGCAGTTGAAAAAATAGAGGAGAAACAATGGAACAAGTTGTAAGGTGGAAGACATTGGTATATGGAGGTGAACATGACAACATATGTAGGTGAAAAAAGTCAAAAAAGTAAATGAGAAACGAAGAACAAGTAGCAGAGAGATGAGTAACAGAGTGAACAGAAAAGGAAAAGGGAAAAATAGGAAACTGTATCATCCTCTGGCAGGAGGAGAACATCCTTCATCCAGACAATGCAGTGGGCAGCTATAAAGCTGCTTCAGTACTTTAAAGAGCAGCACTTTCTAGTTACTTTTAGAAGTTACTTATTAAAGAATTTTAAAATACATCTTGAGATTAGTGTTTCAGGCTTCATGCTCTTTACGTATCAGACCTAAAGATCTGAGGGGAAGTAACAAAAAATGATTAACAACACAGTGGAAAATATGCTAAGGTAATTTTTAAATCTTGCAGTGAATTGTTGTTAGCATCATTTATTTATATAGCTCCATCAGTGTTCATAGTACTTTACATGAGCAGTTTGCAATTGTTACTTTGATAGTAATATGCACTAATTACCCATTAAAAGTAACTTTCAACATTCTGGACAATAACATAGGAACCAAGGTAGTATTTCTGGGAAGAACATTATACAAACAGGAAGCCATTGCTGAAAAACTCCTCTCTCCTCTAGCCATCCATTGAATCTTGACTGGCAGCAATAACCTGGCGATGGGCATTGCATAATGACCATGGCACAATGCCAGTGTAAGCCTGGAAATGACTTTAGTAAATGAAATATAGCACTCCCAATAATTGTAATTGGGATAAAGCAACCTTAGAGAAATGAGCACTTACTTATCAGAAACAGAATCCAGAACATTGATTATTCTATTCTGGATTATTTAAAACAAAATGGGCATGGTTTGAAACAATTTGGTAATGCTTGACTGGAAGGAATAAAATATTTACATGTAAAACATCTGATAGACTAAACACGAGGAAAAAACAACTTTCCAGTTTAAGTCTTTGGAAAAAGATTTTCATCTTTAAAATAGCAAAGGGCATAAACATCCTGGTGAGATTATCCAAGTGTTGCTATAGAACTCCCAACTACACTTCCTTTGTATTGTAGCTATTTTAATCAGAAAGTATGTATGCTGACTCTGGAAATAGATAAATCACGTATGGTGTTAGATGTTAGATATGCTACATTGCATATGACCACTTGATTACTCTCTCCTGTCTGCAGTTATGTTAAATTTTGCACATTCTGAACCAGTACTCAAGGCGGAAATCACATGTCAACTGCTAAAGAAGAATGTAACCTTTGTTTCTATATTTTCCTCACAATCTTGATCTTTGACCTTCTTAAGTATGCATTTCTCAGACCACTTACACTAGAATAGTCTCAGTGGACTCTAAAGAAAAAAATGGTGCTTTTCCAGAGCTAATGGTCTGAGTATGCAGTCAAAGTCACTAAGACTGAGATAGTTCAGGCACAGTATGCTAATATCAACAATATGTTTTTATACATGAGCTATGAGAACCCTGGTCTTTGCCACCTGGTCATTGTCCCTTTCTATCAGGCCTTTCTACAGTGTCCATGTTATCTCAAAGTACCATTTTATTTTAATTTCTTCTTTTGTGCTTGGGGAATTTCCCTATCAATAGCACTGTTTTTTTTCTTTTTCCAGGAGCACAATGGAGCGCTCCACCTCCCTTACGTGGACATATAGGCATCTGTGTAAACTCTTGAGATAAACCTGTGTTTTTGGCCAACTTTGGCTCAAGATAGTAAGTGTTTTAAAGAGTTAAAAAGACTGTGTGCTTTCTAAGCATAAAAGGATATACCAACATAAACCAAATGTGACCATTTTAGCCTGCTCTGATAATATTGCTGTAGTTATAATTATTGTAGTAAAGGATTTTAAAAAATAAAAAATTGTAATTTTCTGTAATTTAACCTTGATTGTGGGTTGTCAATTAATCCTGAATATATCTAAGAGTGAGCCTTTCTGAGCCTTTCTGGCTTTTAAACTGCAATTAAAGTTGTAAAATAGTGCCTTTGGTGATATTTATCATATGACATCACCTCCAATCCACAGCAGCTGTGTTTCCCAAGTGTGGTTAGGGCATCCCTTTTCACTGACAGGGGAAACCTGTCAATATGCCTGCATTTACATACTGTGACATTAGTCCTCTGGTGCGATAAGTGTTTCCTGTAGCAGTCCCAGTGCTGGACAGTCACACAGTATCAGTCTCTTCCGGTCCCCGTCTCACTATTCCCAGTGAGCCCGTTTGCATTTCTTTTTTAAACTTTGTCCTTTAAACTAAATCACATTGCCATGATTGGTAAATTATGTTAAAAATAAAATAAAATGAATGGAATTGAATTGAATGTTGGGTAGGGCAAACTGCAGGGGATGGGGTTAAGCAGGAGTGTGGAAGAGAACAGAACTTCCATCAGACTTTTGGAGGAATGTGTGATAAGGAAAGTTCCCCAACCTGATATGTATCAATTTACTTTTACTGGTGTGATTATGGTGAGAATGGAGCTCATGTGATAAAGGCCTAGACGTGATAAATCTAAAAAACAGGAATTCAACATAAATGTGTAGATTTTATCTCATCAGTTTAATTTATACACAACAGGTATATTCTGTAAAAGATGGGAGAGGTGTAGCAAGTCACACCTACTAATTCACCAGACACCCACAACTTTAGATGAGTGTGATACAAAAAGCCACGAATGTTCTATAGGAACTACCTTCTTCTGCCCATCTGGACATGATTTCCTGGAAAGTTGGCTTTTGGGGCCAGGTTTTGCCCTGATTCCTATGTTGTTGTTGTTTTGACTTGTTGCATCACTCCCATTTATTATTCTGCAACTGGTGAATTTGGTAAGCATGGCTATCTGATATGCTGGTGTTGTGGGCTGTTTTCCAGAACACAGATGCTTTGCCTGAAATGTGTAATCAAAATAATTTAATGAGCAATTTCTGTGATTTGTGGCATCACTTCCATCTGGTCTTCTGCATCTTCTGGATTTGGTGTCCATGGCCAACTTGGCATCCCTGGCAATTTTCTCGATATTTTGCCAGAAATAGGTTGAAAGTGGTAATTTTTGTGAAATTTTTGTGGCTTGTGGCATTTCTCCTGCCTAGTCTTGCGTAGTTGGTTAATCTATTGGGTATAGAACAGATGGGGACAATGTCATCCATGAAAGATAATGTCAAATAAAATTTATTAATCTTTCAGCTACCCCTACCACAAGATATTATTATTATTATTATTATTATTATTATTATTATTATGTGATTTCCTTTGTAAAAGACTAACATACTATGGCCCAAAACACATGGGCCAAGAAGTGCAGCTTCCAGCCGCTTCAGGGGTGTGGTGTGCAGATGACACACACCTCTGGATTGGCTTAAGGCGACCTGAAGCAACCAAAAAAATGAGTGCAGAGAAAGTGCTCCTTGCCAGCAGCCTACTCATTGGCTTCTCATCTAGTTCAGATGTAAGAGATTGCTTTCTGCTTGGCTTTGCCATGCCCCTTTGCCGTTGGTCTGAGCCTGAATTCCCACACACAAAAATGCTTTTGGAAATACATAGTTTGTAAGGTGTACTTTTAAAAAATTTCTTACCAATTGTGTTCAGAGTGTATGTTTGTAAAAGAGAGAGAGAGAAATGGGGAAAGTGTTCACCCATCTTATAGAATCATAGATGTTCTTACCTTTGTTGCCATCAAAAGAACTTTGTATGTGAAGATCTTGCTGTTGTTGAGCAAGGCTGTTAGCCACCCAGGAGTTGTGCTGTGGGTGGTAAGCCCATGGTGGATAGCCTGATGTCTACCTGAGTAAGCGGAGTAAGTGAAAGTTTATTCTGGCTATTCTACCTAAATGAGAGTGTATGAAATATCCCGGCTATTACACATGGTACTGAGCCATTAACCAACCTTCTTACTACTTAAGAACAAGTGAAGTTTATTGGCTTGCAAACTCTAATCCTCATGAGATGTTGTAACCCTGGTCATGTTACTGCTGGTGGTGATATCACCATATGCAATTGAATTACTGAATTGATTTAAATGCCCTCCTCCCCCAAAAAGTCATTATAAAACAGAAAATCTAATACTGGTCTATGAAGGAAAGGGGGAAAAGTGTTGGCTTCATAATATTATCTGTAGTATTCAAATGGACTTAGAAGGAATCCAGTCAACAAGAATAGTAATTTAAGAAAGGTTTGGAAAATTCAGACTATCTTAATTAATCTAAGCTGTTGGGATAAACTGTAAAAACCCATATAACTGTGTAACTGTTGTATATCGTATGCTATGCTGCCATTAATTATTGTTCTTCTTTTAAATGTAATAAAATTTATATATATATATATATATATATATATATAAAGAAGGAATCCAATCAAGTTGAAAAGTTTGTCTCGTCTATGAGCTACAATTTATAATTACTGAAGGCATATTTTTAGGGAGATGGCCAATAGGAACTTTTAAATCTAATTATTACTGTAAAATACTTCCCTATAACTTTATTTGCCCAAACAAATATTTTTTAGGAGTTCAGCACAAACATATAACACAGGTTTTAAAGTGTACACTGTAATTTCATCAGCTAATATTTATGTACAAGGTCTCAGAAAAGTTAAAATGTTTTCAAAGTGAATATATAACACAATGTGCCTTTGTACATGTACAGTGTATGGTATGGCATCCTAATTCCCACTAGCCATGGGAGAAATGTTGGCGTACCAGAGAAATAAATTAGTCTCTATGAACCAAAGTCAAATGAAGTATAGCTTCTGTCTGCTGCCTCTTTTTTTTCTTTTTTCCTTTGACTACTGTCAGTGGGTAATTCAGCTAACTTCTGCTTTTTTATGACTGGATTGTGAAGAAGATGGTGCCAGTTACATCTCTGTGTGTATCACAACTCTAGGCTTGTTCCTTCCACAATTTCCAGAGCAGTAAGTGACTGAGAAATACAGGTGCCTTTGGATGTCTAATGATCAGAAATACTGAAAACAGACAGAGAGTCTAATACTGCAACCCTCTACATATTTAATGGGAGGAAGTCCTATTGATCTCAGTGGAACATACTTTGTAATTAAGATGTATAGGGTTGTAAATACTCAAACGAGTTTATTTCATTCTGGGGCAGAGGGAAATTGTGTAGGTTGAAGCATTTCTCAGCAACAGGAAAAAAACACAATGGAATTGATAGAGAAATCACTTAAGAACAACTAACTGGAGGTTGTTTTTTTTTTTAATCTTCCCTCATAAAATGAAGATCTTGGTTAGGCTATAGTTCATTCAGTTAGAACATACGTTTTGCATCTGAAACAGAGCTGAACTATTGTGACAGACCTGGGTGGCACCTTTCTGCCTTGGAACCTTCCAAAGTGGCATGGGTTACCAAAATGGCCTCCAAAAATACCCCCTACTCGAAATGGTTGAAGAGGTTTTTGATAAGAAGGGATATTAAACAATACAAGGACATGGAACCTGCAACTTATTCAGTAGCTGGAATGTCATTCCTGGAGGTTTCCAGGATAAGCAGATTGCACTCTTTTATATGGCCAGAAAAGGAATGTTCCAGGGATTCTGGAGAAGTTTAGTACAGCCTCAGAGGCCACATTCCCCCCTGCCCCCCTCTGAAGTATTACAAGAACTGGGTAAGAGCTCTTGTCTGCATTCTTGGTGAATAGCTGTCATTCAGGGAGAATCAGATTAAACAAGGCTTGTGTCTATACTGAAATAAGCCTTTTCACCCTCCCCAAGACAAAGAGATGAAACACACGAAAGAATCTGCACATTTATGGCCAATATATGGCTGAAAAACACATACTTTTTGGGGTACATGGATAGTTATGGCTCTCAGTTAAAACTGGCACCCAACCCTAATTCTTGTCTGCCAGAGAAGAGTGAACCTATTTGGTCTCAATCTGGAAATGACATCAGTTTGGGGATTTTTTTTCAGATAATATTTCAGGGGGGAAAAAAAGTCTTAGATAATATTGAAAGCCCAAAGGTTTCTTACACTTCTCTTAGCCATTTGTTCAAGTATTTTCTTTAGTCTCCCTTCCCTCAAATTTATCTCATAAAGAAGGAAAAGAGAAACTCATAGCAAGCCATAAAAATCCCATCTTTCTGTTCCAACAATATTCTTCTTGTTAGAGTGGAGGCTTCATTCTGACTATACTTATTCGCCTTCATTGTATTCTCATCATCTCAGTCGAATCCAAATAATGAGCTTTCCCAAGTTTTCAAGACTCTTCTCTGCTGTCCTTTCTCCTCTCTCATTCAAGGCACCTTGGATCAAGAGTTTAAGGTCGAGCAGCTTTGCCACAGATTGATTCTACAGAGATTATCACACAAGCCTCATGTCCCATAGCAATCACATTATTAAAGGAAAGGGGAACATACTGACAGTGAAATGTCTCCTATCACACACCTCTTCATTCACAGCACTGTGCTTCTTTTGCAACTCCGTGGTGCAATAAGTATCCTCACTTCAATTCCGGGATGGCCGCAGTCACATGGCATTAGAAGGCTTGATTCTCCTCCTCTCTCATTCTCACCCTTCCCCATTCATATCCCAAAGCAGACTAACTTTGTGCCTTTCATTTATTTTAACTTTAATTTTGGCTGTATCTTGATCATTATGGCAATACAAACAATGTATTTTTTTTAAACCACTTTTTAAAAAGAGATTACTTCTGGCAGAGAGAGGCAATAGCAATAGCAGTAACACATTTCTATACCACTTTATAGTGCTAGACACTCTGTAAGCAGTTTACAATGTGTTAGCCAATTGCCCCCAACAAACTGGGTATTCATTTTACTGACCTACAAAGGGATAGAAGGCTGGGTCAACCTGGATCCCTGCACGATTAAACTCACAATGTCTTGCTTGAAGTACCAGCATTTAACCACTGCACCACCATTGCTCCCTCAGAAGCCCTGGCAGAAAGGGGATCATGGCAGAGAGAGATGGAAAGAGATCTTGCAGAAGGTTGAGACAGAAGGATGTAATAGCATTCTGGCAGAGAGAAGTGGAAAGGAAATCCTGACGGGTGGGGAAGGGGGTTGGGGAAAGAAAGATTGTTCAGGCAGAAAGAGGTGGAAAGGGGAGCCTGAGGTCTGGTGCATGACAGGTGTGGGGGAATCAGTGTGCTTTGGAATAGTGAAGGGAAGGGGGGAAGGACGAGAATCAGGCTTCCTCATGCCATGTGACTCCCCAATCTTGGAACTTTACGCACCTGAGAGGAGCTTTACACACCTGAGCAGAAATTGTACAGCAGCATGTTTGGGAAATTATTAGCGGGTTTGTCCCATAAATGAGAAGATGCATTTTACCAGCACTTGGGAGGCATGGCAGCAATAAGTGGGAAGTGATGTCATGTCATAGGTACTGGGCAAAAATGCTTCTATGCTGCTCAGATTCAATTTTTTATTCTTATGTGATAATCTATGTTTTAGCAATTCTGATTCTGTTCCATGTTGAAAGTGCAACTGCGCCTGGTGGTGTAGTGGTTAAATGCCTGTACTAAAGCCACTCACTCACAAACCATAAGGTTGCGAGTTCAATACCAGCAAAAGGGCTCAAGCTTGACTCAGGCTTGCATCCTTCTGAGGTCACTAAAATGAGTACCCAGTTTATTGGGAGCAATTAGCTTACAGTTGTAAACTGCTTAGACACTGTTAGTTCAGTATGAAGCGGTATATAAATGAAGCTGTTTGTTTTTCACACTTGATTTTTTTCAAAAAGGCCAAAAAATGACAAACTGGGGGGGGGGGGGAACCATTAAGACATTACCACTGCATAGAGTAAAGCATAAAGGAAGCCATGCATTAAAAAAAAAGGAACAACAGTAACTGGATAGTCATAGCTACATAGCAAACTATCATATGAGGAAAATCACAACTCAAACTATGTCTCTCAAGAGTGACAGTTTGTGTAATTCAGAACAGGCAGCCACCTTTCCAGGAAATAGTAAATTTCATCTCCCTGATCCATGATGCAATCTTACCTTGGAACACATCCTGTATTTATTCAACTAGTGTTCAAAATAATTTTACAGCATTTTCAGTGCTGGCACTTACAGAAGAGTTGCTAAGAGTTCCATTCTGTTTGGAACAATGGTTCTATTGCATTTGGAACATGTGGGCAGGTGCCCTCCATGTCAGGGTTATAGTGAATCTGCTCTTTTTTCTCCCACACTTAAAAAAAGCTAAAATAGTTTCAACACCTTTTAAGTCTAGAATAAAACCCAAAGTGGATTTCCTGTCCCACTAACATGGAAACCATCTGGCATCAGCACATACAGGAGCATTTTCTTGAGGACTCAGACCACATTAAAAAAAATTATTCCTATGTTAAAAGGCATATCTGAAAGACAGCAGCTGATCTGAGGCTGCCATGTATATCATGACTCAGCTGTGATTTATACCAAGGAGTTGCCAACTCAGAGCTCACTCATAACCTAGTTGGGATTGTACACAATATTGTATACAATATTGTGTTACATCTAGCTGTCACCTGATTTATCTGAAAAATGAAAAATAGCTATAGGAGGCTGAAAAGCTGACTTGGGCATCAGTAAGAGGAAGTTATATAGTACTATCCATTCAATATGATATGAACCACCAATTGCTTTTTTATCACAGAATAAGAAACAAGTATGAAGCTGATTATAAGCAGGGCATGAGATGAAGGACAGAACAGCCTAATACCCACTAATGCATCTCTAAAGAATACAACCTTCTGTAAAGTCTTTAATTTGAATATGAACTGGTGTCTTCTGAGGGGTTTGGGGATTTACCAGCTACTGAGCACCTGAGTAGGAAGTTTGCATCTTAGATGTTCTAGCATACACTACTATGTATTGGCTGAATTTCTAAAGCTTTCTTACTAGTTCTGTTAATCACTATGGTATTTCCAGAACTGCTACTTCACCACTTATCTTTTGTTAAGTGGTTTAAAAGACACTGCAGACCTAAAGATATCTGGTAAACTTCAATACCTAAGTATTATCAGAACAATGTTTGATTAAGGGGTGAAACACACAAGCAAAATAAAGCAGCTTCCAGCTGCTTTGAAGGCAGGGGTCTTAGATGACACATGAGGCAAAAGTGGTTTGGAAGTAAAACAAAGCTGTGCTCCAGTGCTAAAAACTGGAGCAAAAAAAAGCTGGGATACTCCCACTTAAGGCAGAAAATGTGCATCTTTGCACCGGCATACAAACAGCCCATAGCTAATGTGGCAAAGCAAAAACATGATCACCAATAATGCAATGGATGTAATTACAACATACTGTTACCAAGTTTGGATTTATATAAAATTTTGGGTACATGAGGTCTGTGCTATGACCCTTGACTGACCCCATGGAAGACCCACCATTAACCTAAAAGCAGAGAGATCACATAGGTAGCTCACCTGACCCAGGCAGAGCCTTAGAGAAAAAGCCAAAATTGGGAAATTCCATAGGAAGTCTTGGGAGTTGCCAAACCAGAATCTCCTCTGCTGCCCAAATAAGACAATGGACTTGGCTTCTCATTTAATGGGCCAGTGATCAGCTTAATGGCTCAGCAATCAAGTCAGCTGCCCTTCCGAATTGTGTCCTGACCTAATGCATTGTGCAACCCATTGCTTGCTCTCGGCTTAACAAAGCCCAGGAAATCAACGCCTTTGTCTAGCAAGTCCCATAGCCTCGGGATACGTTTCCCCCTATATAAACCCTGAGTTTTCGGACCCTCCTTGGGTTTTTTGAGCCTGGGTTCTTTGAGCATTGAATTCTGCTGAAATCATTGAGCTAAACTGAGCTCTCACTGTCACCAACTTGAACTCGGCTCTTAAGCCACCATGGCCCGCTTTCCATTCCTGCGGCCGTGATTCACTGTCCATCCAAGCTTCATCAGGACTTCCCGGAGAAGACTTCTAAGGTAGTATATCCTACTGGTGCCTCTCCTTCTCAACCTATCTCCTGAACTTACCCTTCCCCTGCTGTAGCATTGTGTGTGTGTGTGCGTGCCCCCTTTTGCTGTGTGGTTTTATTTGTGCTATAATAAACAATACCATTTTAATTGCACCTAATCAGTATCAGAGTCTCTTTCTCTTGGGGTGTGCTGGAGACCTCTGGTATACAATTTGGGACACGATCCGGGCACATGGTATTGTTAGGGCCACCTCTCGGCTAAATTTGAGCTAATTAAAATTCCCCTAATTCAATCCTTCCTAACAATACACAAGCCAGACAGTCTGATAGGGGGGTATGGGGTGAAGGGGGGGGAGGGGGGCATGCATTGGGAGCCTCTATGATTGTACTTTGCCAGTGGCATACTGATGCACCAATGCACTGCACAGGTGATACATCACACATGTGACTGTGCAGCTGATCATATGGGTGGATGTTGAATGGAAAGGCATCTGGGCAGAAAGAGGGAGGTAAGTGAAGGTCACTGGCTGTGTGTTTGTGTGATGGTGTACATGCATGGTGGGTAGGCAGCAGAAATAATAATACTAACAATTACACTGCAGGCTTGATGTTGCACAGTGTGGACAGCTCATGGGTGTTTGGGCTGCCTTTGTGTGGGCATTGCGAACAGCAGGGTTTCAACCTGCTTTCAGATAATGCAGGATGGAGCTGCTTTTTCCTGTCAATCTGCTCTGGCCCAATGTCTCGTTGTTGTTGTTGTTGTTGTTGTTGTTGTTGTTGTGTGTCTTTAAGTTGTTTCTGACTTACGGCAACCCTAAGGCAAAACTATCACAGAGTTCTCTTAACAGAATTTGGTCAGAGGAGGTTTGCCATTACCTTGCCCTCTGAATGAGTTAATCACCTGAAGCACTAACCAACAACCTCTAAATGTTTTACTTATTGTGCAGCCTAGTAATAAACATTATTTAAAGGTTACTGCAATTTAGCCTAACTTTCCAGGAGACCAGTATATCAAATTGTGAAATCTTTTGACCTCAGGATAAACTTACAAGTTTATAATTTATTCAATGATCATATGACTGTGAGGACAAAGTACTGACAAGTCACTAGAAAGAAAATATGAATATAACATTCAATTTAAACAAAGTTTTGGTGTTCTGAATGCAACAAAAAGCGAGAACAGTGCTCACCTAAAGCATGGTAGGAACATTACCAGAATATTCTTCTCATTTAATGTACGGTAGTTTATCTATACAAGATCCTGTTTAATCTTGGAAGCTCAGCAGAGTCAGCCCTGATTAATAGAATCATAGAATCACAGAGTTGGAAGAGACCACAAGGGCCATACAGTCCAACCCCCTGCCATGCAGGAACGCTCAATCAAAGCATCCCTGAGAGCCATCTAGCATCTGTTTAAAGACCTCCAAAGAAGGAGACTCCACCACTCTCCGAGGGGGTGTGTTCCACTGTCCTTACTGTCAGGAAGCTCCTCCTAATGTTCAGATGGAATCTCTTTTCCTGTAGCTTGCCTCAAAAATCAGTTAAGATCCCCTATGAAAGACCAAAAAAAAGTCTCTGGAGTACAAACTGATTTGTTTTGGAGAGCTACAGAATTCTATAACAAAGATGAAGAGCCAAAACAGACTGACTCAAATATGTGCCACTGGCACCGGCAGTGGATGGCGTAATGCGATGCTGTGTAAACTGCCATCCAATGTCGATCTGGAATGAGGAGAACAGGGAATTCAGGGTAGTTTTAGGACCAAAATGCTACAGGAGCATCCCAAAGTACTCCTGCCAATGTAGATCTGCCCCAAGAAGAAACTAATATCCCTGCAACTTGTGGAATAAAGAGGTCTGGCAATCCAATAATAATTTACCCCATGGCAATGTTAGGAACTGATGAAAAAAATCAGTTAAGAGTCCCTATAGAAGACAAAAAAAAAAGTCTCTGAAAAACTTCAGGTTTTGTTCCTGTACAAACTGATTTGATTTGGAGATCCACAAAATTCTATAACAAAGGTGAAGAGCTGAAACAGACTGACTCAAAACGCCGGCTTCCCAACGGCTTGGGGACATGGCATATGCACAGTGCACACACCGAAGCTGCCTAAAAGCCGCTGGGTTGCCCACATGTTTACCAAGTGCATACCACAGGAATGCCATAAAGCCATGGCAGGGAGGTAAAAGCCAGATTGGAGCTACAATCCTAACCCAGCTCTCTCAGGGGCGGTTTCAAGCCACCCCTGTGGGGTGGTCTATTTCATCCCAAAGATTTTTGTTATCCCCAAAGTATATTTTCAAGCATTTTTGTTATTGTTAATTGCACTGAAGTTGACTGACCTATGGTGACCCTGTGAACGAAAGACCTCCAAGTCTTCTAGGACAGTATGATCCCCCTTATATTGTTCATGTTCCTTCCTCCAGTTTTCATGCTTCCTTCCTGTGAGTCTAAACCTGCTTCACATATGATGTGTTCAGCATACAAGTTAAATACAGGGTGATAAAATGCAACCTTGCCTGACTCCCTTACCAACTGGAAATATTCATTTTCTCCATATTATGTCCTGATGCTAGCCTCTTGTCATGAGTCCAGGTTATGTATCAGGACAATCAAATGTTGTGGCACGCCCATTTCTTTAACAGCGATCCATAGCTTTTCATGGTCTACACATTAAATGGCTTTGCTATAATTTATAAAACACAGGCTGATTTTCTTCTGAAATTCTTTGGTGTGCCCCATTATCCAATGTATGTTTGGAATATGATACCTTGTACCTCTTCCTTTCCTGAACTCAGCCTGAACACTTGACATCTCTTGCTCCATGCGTGGTAAAGATCTTTGTTATAGAATTTTGAGTGTCCCTTTGCTTGCGTGGAAAATTAATGCAATATTCCTTGGTTGCTGCAATCCTTTCTTGGGGAGTGGAATGTATATTCAGCATTTCCAATATGTAGGCCCTTCTTTTGTTTTTACGTAGGTTTATGTAATTGCTTTAGAAAGTTTGTGGGTGGGTTATTTGGGTCCATGGGCTCTCCCTGAGCCCATGGACTAAGGGGTGGGGATTCTGCTAAGTCACTGACATGCTTAGGGGTGGAGGTGGCAAGCAGTAGCTCTATATAACTGCTACTTCTGCCTTTGGGCTCAGTCTCTGAGGGCCAGTGATGTGTACCTTGTAGCACATAGTTATATTAGTAAGACAGTCTGAAAGGAATAAAGAAACAAACAAACTTCTGGGATGGAGGTAGAAGGATCTGCCATTGTCTATTGCAACATCTGCTTATCTTCTCACCAGACAACCTCATTGACTACACCTAGAGCAAGTGCAAATTAGTGGCCCTTTTGGAAGCACTGTAGCCACATGTTAGGATTCTTCAACACAGAATATAACATGAGAAATTTCTGCATATAACAGAAGGACAATTGGTTCTACAGAGCCAATGAAAACAAAGAGGACTGTAACACTGAGGAAGTACTATGTAGGACAGTCATTGCCAAGAACAGACCATGCACAATGAATTCAGAACCATTCCAACTAAGCAATACTTTCCTAAATCTTGCACAAGCAAGAGGCACTGCATGTCAAGGAAGGAGGCACCCCAACCCACCACCTACAGGAAGAAGACAAGAAAGGTACTGGTGGTAGGGCATTCATTGCTCAAGTATATGGAGGGATCTGTTTGCCAGCTGGACAAGACAAACCAGGAAATGTGCTGTCTTCCTGATGCGTGTATCTGAGACGTCGCTGACAACTAGCCGAAACTTATCAGAAGCAGAGTACTACCCTTTCTCTGGATTCATGTGGGCACCAATGACACTGCAAAAAAACATGTTTGAACAGATCACATTTCTAATAGAGATTCATCTAAAGGCCAAGGATCTGAGCTCCTCTGAGGGCAAATCATTCCTTATCTTTAACATCCTAAACCATTGTGTGTATCAGGAGAGAGTATATGCTGGTCCCAAGCATCTATTCTGAAAAGAGGCTAAGCCCTAGAGAATGCAATACTAAACTGCCACATGACACAAAATCTAAGGGGACATGCATGCTTAATATATTATTGTATATCTGTTTATTAAAAACTGTTTTGTTCTATATGTAAAAGCATTTTCAACTTGTTTGTTTGTTTGTTTGTTTCTTATAGGTTGACAGAAGCACATCGAAGAGCTGTCAGAGTTGTGAGGAGAATGCAGTATTTTGTAGCCCGAAAGAAATTTCAGGTAATGAATGGCAATAGCAACAGCAATGAGGATATAGGTACTGGGCAAACCTGCCTAGGCAGGGAAACTCTATGTACAAACTGTGTGTATATCAAATAGCTACCAATTGTCCAAATAAGTTCTTGGTTACCCAAAACTTTAAGTAACATGCAGCATGCAAAGAACAGGATCATTTGTACATCTTTTATAGATTCTGAATTTTCAGGTTCCTGTATTTAGTGATGAATACTATGAGCAGCAGTGCAGTTGCTTTACAACACATACACCCATCTGAAAATAAGCAGAAAGAGAAAACATGGGATGGCAGTGTTGAACTGTTGTGTCCCATCTATTTTTTAAAAAATCTTATATGATGTTAGCAACTAATTGTCCTTGTTCCAGCCTCTCAGAATCCCAAAGAAAATTAGTTGTTAAAGAAGATAAGATAAACACAGAGAGAAAAAGGAAACAGAGAAAGACAGACAGTGGCTCTATGAGTCCTACTGTTTTCTCTCTGTGTCTCCAGGGAACCATAAGAATTCTCAGTGGTGAGAGCCCATCTTACACATAAAACTGATTTTTTTTTTCTTATGATGAGTGTAAGATATAGCCAGGCTCTTAGTTTGAATTGAGTTAGTTGGGTTCCTAATTGTGATCACAATCCTGTTTTGTCATAGTTTTTTTTCTTCTTCTTCTGGTGCTTATGCATAAAAGAAGTTATTGAGAAAATGGATAAGAAAAAAATATGTCGCCTTTACATCTCAATATATATTGGCTGAGCCATTCTAGACATTTGACGGGGCTCAGTGATATTTTTATCTTGCATTATTTAACATAATGGCTGATTCTACCTGAACAAAGGGAGGTTTGAAAAAATAAACTTTACTGGAAAGGAATAAAATTAATTATGCATTTGTGTAGCCTTCTCTCCTCCTCCCCTCTTTCCCTTTCTGCCCCCCTTCCCCCACAACCCTTTATGGCACATCTAGGCTCTGAGCCATTATGATTCAATAGAAAAGCCCCACAAAAATAGCTTGGGGAAGGAGGGGCGTATTTACACAAACTATTTTCAAAGCACCCCTGCCAGTCAGTCCAAAGAGTGATGTTGGCACAGTTGCCCGGTTTGGAGAGACAA
This sequence comes from Sceloporus undulatus, assembly GCF_019175285.1. Lineage (NCBI taxonomy): Eukaryota > Metazoa > Chordata > Lepidosauria > Squamata > Phrynosomatidae > Sceloporus > Sceloporus undulatus. Next base: position 102,575,504 of record NC_056526.1, read on the forward strand.
TGGTCTGCTTTTTTTCTGGCCACAAATAATGATGTGTCAGTGTCTGCATGCAATCAAGTAGGAAGAGTTTTTAATAAGCAACAATTTCAGTGTAAACACTGAAATACAACAGACCTCTTCTACCCTATCCTCCTAATGCCAACCCCCTCCCCCCATTAAACTTGTGTTCCCTAAAGCCAGTGTCCAGGTAGGCCCAGATTTCTGATGACTGGTGACATTTCTTTCTTTCTTTCTTTCTTTCTTTCTTTCTTTCTTTCTTTTTCTCCTCCTCCTTCCCCCCTTCCCCTCCTTCGTGTGGGTGTTTCTTTTTTACAAGATCTGTTTTTCCTCTCTGCTTTTATCTGCAATTTCTAGGATCCCATGGCTGCACTCCAAGCATGACTCCATCACACACTGGAGGTGTTTAATGCATGCTAATGGCTCCAGCTGAGGCTGTAGCAGAGTAGAAGCAGACAACACAACTAATGTGCTGTTGTTCGTTATTTTTCAATTACAATTTTTTTTTCCAGTGTACCTTCTCCTCCTTTTTCTACTCCATTGAACCACAGCTAAAAGGGAGACTCGTCTTGCCCCAGATTCCCCACTGAGCTTATGCAGATTCCAAAACAGCAAAAGCCACAGCTAGTACAGTCTCCACCTCCACCCCACAACCAGGTTTTGTGTTTACTCCCTTCATAACAGCATTCTAATAGAAATTTGCCAGGTTACTTTTTTTGTTTTTTGTGGGGTTTTTTTTGTTTGTTTTTTAGCGCTTAATCTCAGGAAACCCTAGCTGGTTTTTGGGTTTTAAATAGCAAAGCAATGCAACAGCAAATAAGGCTAGAAGAATGCAGAAGATACCTGCTTCCTGACTTTGTTTCAAATCTGCATGTGGGGACTGGAGCTCAGCTGTGTTCCACATTCAGCATTGCAAAATCTGTAAAATTTCAAAATGATCAGCCCCTCTTTGTTTACAGAATAGCCAAATTATCTGAGAAAATTTCCACATCTGCCATTTTATATCTGTATACTTTGATAAACAGCCAGTCCACTCTCTCCTTGAGCTGCTTCTGGGTTCTAGAGGGAGTATTTGTCGGCAAGATGTAAACCACAAAGCCCTGAGTGCTCATAGGTATGAATAGTGACCAGGCTAGAGGTCATGTCTGACACACACACCTGCACATGTGCACACATGTGCATGTGCACACACACACACACACACACACACACATGCACCTGCACATCCACACCCACACATACTCATTCAGCTTTAGGAAAACCAGTCTCTTTTATTCCCACCTTACCTCCTATCTGTAAAATGGATACGATTATGAAAATACTGACTGACCTTCCAGGATGGCATAACAATAATATATAGGCATTTTTAAACATTATTAATATCTGTATGGTTCAAGTGTGTGAAATCTATTAGGGAATCTCTCATCTTTCAGGTTTTTTTGTGGGTTTTTTTTTTCCAGCAAGCTCGGAAGCCTTATGATGTTCGTGATGTGATTGAACAATATTCTCAAGGGCACCTCAATATGATGGTTCGAATAAAAGAACTCCAAAGAAGGTATGCTACTCTACAGCCAAGATCACTCATTGTTGGGGGGGGGGTTTGAGGACATTCTAGGTGAATTCAGACATATGTGGCTCTGAAAATATTGTGCCCAGAGTTATTAAAAATGCATGATTTCTATGAAGTTTCATTATAAACAGTTTTAGGTAATGTAAAGATAATTGTTCCTGTAGAGTAGTGAAAGAACACTTAGCATTTCTGTAGTATTTAAAGGGTTCAAAAATATAACTTGTATTATTATTTAATTTATATTATTATACAGTTTTCGTATGAAACTGCTCAGTATCATGCTGATACAGCATTTCAGACAGCTGAGAACCATAGCTTGTAACTGAAAACATGGTAGGTGACAGAAGCAAGGTTGAGATGAAGTCTTCAAAGCATTGTCTTGCATCAGTTCTTAATCAGTGCAAGGGATATTTTGTCTTTTAGTTAAAAATCACAAAGAGCCCTGTCACACATTAAAGACTGACACATCTGTTGTACCATACTCATTCATGGGGTTGTCCTCAGAAAACACTCACCTATTCTCAAATCATTGAATGCAATTAGGAACACAAGGAGGCCAAGAGTAAGTGTAGTACATAAGTGAATCAGGAATTCAGTAGCTCAGCATTTTCAGGCCTGGCACGAAGTCAGTTGCCTTAAGGAAGATAGTTTCTCAGCCTTAACACGTGCCCCTCTCTGCCAGATGATGATGTTTGTTTTCCTCACAAGATTGGCAAGGATTGCTAGAAAAAGCTTTGCTATGTGTAAGTTCATTAAGTATAACTTTAAATATATCCAGGAGGGTCATAGAAATACCTGGCTAACCAAGACAGACAAAATGAAATACAGTTGGCCCTTTGTATCCACAGGGGTTCCATTCTGGACACACACCTCTCCCATGGATAAGGAAAATTGCAGGATCTCGAGTCCCGTTGTCATTAATGGCAGGTGCAGCATGTGCGCAGCCACTAATGTGGCCTCATGCATGCATGTCCATTGAAAGCAATGGGGCTTGCTATCTGTACATGGCAAGGATATCGAGAGCTCACTGTACAGTCCTTAGAAAGATACTTATGTTGGAGGCAGGTTGGGTAAGAGGAGCATCTATGATGCAAAATGTCAGATTATAATCATGCCAATAACCTATAGTTTCTGTATAGCAGGGCAGGGGGAGATACAGTGGAATAAACACCATTTTTACAGTATACTACATTCCCCAGTGCTCTTCCCCGAGTCCCTAGCCACCTCCCCCCATTTTTATTTTTATTCAGAACCAACCAAAGCTACCAAAGAAAAAAACATGATGTGGTAATGTGGGATTAAGCATATCTCACAACACCCCCCCAAAAAAACAACTAAAGGGGGGGAAATCCTGACCCAGCCAAAAATATGGGAAATAAAAAAACGAAGTTATTATTGATCACTTCCAGGTTGAATTTGTGGCTGATTTTTAGCCAGAAATGCAGCTTACTGTGAAGGACCAAGGCAAGAATTGTAGATTGCTGATGCAGATAAAGTGATGATGGACTTCTGCAGTTGTCTCAGCCCAAATTAAAGAGAGATGATAGCAAACTCCATAGCCAGGTTTTTTTAATACCCCAGAAGCTCTCAGTAGCTAAGTCAAATTTAATTAGCCAGTCACAGCTTGACAAGCCACAGCATTGTCACATTCTGTTCCCTTTTGACTCAGTTGAAAACAATTAAACTAATTAGCAGAGCTTGAGAATCTAAGTCAATAGATAAAAGAGGTGGAAAGCAGTACCAACGGAAGATTCTTACTCATCAAGAATGGTGACATTGGTAGAGTTCCTGGAAACTGGAATGTAGCATCACTAAGAAGCAGACTTTGGGATTGTTGGGTTGGTTTTGTTTTGTTTTGTTTTGGCACAGCCTGTAGAGTTTGTCAGTTGATCTTCCATGTCTATATCTAACACACTTGGTGGAAAAGAGGACTGCATTTGAGACCCATAGCATCCATCCATCTACATGGTGTTTGAAAAGTGATGCTTATTCACATACAGTTTTATGTTCATAGGCTGCCCACTTGGTCAGGAACACACAACACAGAAGATTTCTCATCAAGTGACAATCTTGATATTGTGCTAAATTTGTCAGACAGTTGTATAGTGTAGCAGAGCTGGATAAAAAGCCTTATTTAGCTGGACTAACAAAAAGGGTAGAATTGTTTTGTATTCTGCAAGGGAAAAAATGGGTTCCCTTGTCCAGGAACTTAGCTTGCTCTCTATAGATAATATAAATATGAATTTCATTATTGGCACAAACTGAAGCATGTTGAATATCTATTGTATAATTATATGTATGTAAATATATCCTCTCTTTTTTCCCCCAAGGCTGGATCATTCCCTGGGAAAACCTGGCCTCTTTCTTCCAGGTACAGCTCTAAAAATTGCATCAGATGAAGAATTACATGGATGGGGGAAGGACTACTTTTATTAAAATCCTGGATTAAATCTTAAACTGGAAGACTGCTAGACTTCCCTTCCCAACTGCCCTCCCAGTCCCTCAAATACAGTACCAACTTCATCCCCCATTCCTCCCTTTACTTATTTGCCAACAGTGGTGGCAGCAAGAGTACGGTAGTTGCTGGCAATACATAGGGAAGGAAAAGAGGGTAATCATGGCAAGAGACAATAATGCATGGAAATGTAGAAGGTACTAGAAAGACTGCATGGCAAATGAATAGTCTTGATCAGGAAGGTCATGGGCCTGAATCTGCAAGACCTGAGCAGAGCAGTGGAGGACAGGGTGTCTTGGAGATGTCTCACAGAGGGTCACCATGAGTCGAGATCAACTTGAAGGCAGTTAAGATCTAACCTAAATTAGGAATTTTACTTCAGACCATCATTTGGCAAAGTTCACAACTAGTTTTATATTCAGCAAGGAAAGAGCTAATAAAATATGAATATGGACAACAATAAAATTGGTTTGTCCATCAAGTTGTTCAGATCTCTGAAGTCTAGTATGGATCCCTCTGAATTCAGCTGTGTTCGTGTTGCAGAACTGGTGTTTATCTTATTATTTTATTGTAAACATTCAGGTAGCACTTCTCAACACCTCAAGGCCTCTAAGTACAATGAATATAAACATTTAAACTATTAAATATATTAATAAAAGCTTTTCAAAACCTTAAACAACAGACTAAGAGAACCCTTTAAAATTAATTAAAAACCACAGTCAGTTAAAATAACGAGAGCAGCCATCCTTGATTTTAAGAACTGAAGGGCTTGTTATTCTTAGTGGCTCACCAAAAACTCAGAGGGAAAAGGGCCAAACTGTCATCCTTTACAAGCGAGTTGTACAGCTAGATCCTGCAAGAAAGAAAGCCCTGCCACCAACCTAGAGTTGCAAGAAGTAGGACATAAAACAGTCAAAGGAAGAGTTGAATTGCCATGTACTAATGCTCTATACTTTATTCTTTAAAAACCTTGGTGAATGTCCTATTTTGTAAAAAGCCCAACGCATTTGAGCCCAGGGTTATCATGAGTCAAAGTCAACTCAAGGAGCAGCAAGAAACTTTGCTTCTTAAAAGATATACATGACTTTTCAGATGGATTATAGCAGATGTACTTGAAGATATTTTTTTTATCTCAGTCCCTCTATCCTCCCCTTCTTTCTGGCCATCTTTTGAAATCCACAAATAAATTAAAAATTAGAGGCTTAATCCCTCGTTATTGTTTAACACTCCAGTTATATGGAGAGAGCTTTTTTTTTAGCAACTTCAGAAATGTTTCCAATTGAAATATCTACCTCTATTTATATGGAGTTTTTTTAATATCAAACATAATTAATATGACTCATTAGGGTATTTTACATAAATATAACTTGAATTATGGGTTATCCTCATCAAAATTTTTGAAATTTAATTTATTATTGATATTTAGGGTGGGTTTTTTAAAATAACACCTGAAGAAGACCACTGAGTGCACTATAAATGCCAAAACGTTATCGGACTTTCTACAAAATACAGTGGGCCTTTGGTATCTCCTGGGGATTGGTTCCAGGACCCCCATGGATGTCAAAGTCTGTAGATGCTCAATCCCCATTATATACAATGGCTTAATGAAATGGAGTCCTTTATATAAAATAGCAAAATAAAGGTTTGCTTTTTGTAATTTTGGAATATTTTCAAGCCATGGATAGTTGAACCCATGCATTAAAAAAATCAGTGGAAGGCCAACTGTTGAATATTCACCACATTTTTATAAAGAATAAAATAAAGACCATCAATAGGCATGTGGAGACTCATCTCCCCCTAATACATGCTTTTCAGTTCCTATTCGGGACATGAAACAGAGTGTCCCCTGTGTACTGAAGATCTGAGGCAGGATCATTATAGGAGGACAAACCCTTTGAATTTAGCTTGGAATCAAACTGGAATCCACTGCAGTTCTAAATTCAGTATTATCTGGTGTGTGAAGTACATACCTGGCAATGTTCTGGATACTGCATTTTGCACCAGCTATAGCTTCTGAACACTCTTCAAGGGCAGCCTACTTAGAGAGCATTACAACATGAACCACTGTCACCAGATCTGCCTCCCTAGGAAAAGCCACAACTGGCACACAACCCAAAACTGAGCAAAGCATTCCTGGCCACAGCAACTACCAGGCCTTCCATGGTCAATTCTGGGTGCAAGAGCACCCCCAAGCTATGAAGCTGAACATCAATAGGAGTATAGTGTCTAGATCAAAGGAAGTAATAGTGCCATTCTATTCTGCTTTGTTCAGGCCCCACCTGGAATACTGTGTCCAGTTCTTGGCACCACAATTCAAAAAGGACATTGAGAAACTGGAGAGTGTCTAAAGGAGGGCAACTAAAATGGTGAAGGGTCTTGAAACCATGCCCTTGAGGAACACCTTAGGGAGATGGGTATGTTTACCCTGGAGAAGAGAAGATTAAGAGGTGATATGATAGCCCTGTTTAAATACTTGAAGGGATGTCATATTGAAGAAGGAGCAAGCTTGTTTTCTGCTGCTCCAGAGACTAGGACCCGGAGCAATGGATGCAAGCTGCAGGAAAAGAGATTCTACCTTAGCATTAGGAGGAACTTCCTGATAGTAAGGGCTGTTTGAGAGTGAAACACACTTTCTCAGAGTGTGGTGGAGTCTCCTTCCGTGGAGGTTTTCCAACAGAGGCGGAATTGCCATCTGTCAGGTATGCTTTGATTGACAATTCCTGCATGGCAATGGTTGGACTGGATAGCCCTTGTGGTCTCTTACAACTCTGTGATTCTGAGCACCTGCAATTCCTTCTAAAAGATGCTATACTCCCAAACTCAGGATAGAATTCCTACTGACCAACATAAATTCTGTCTTGTTTGGAGTGAGCTCTGAGAATTTACTCACATCCAGTCCTTAACTGCATCTACTTTGCATCCATTCAGAATTTTGGTGGTCTCCTTGGCATCACTTGTAAAAGAGAGTTGGATATCATCAGCCTGTTGATGGCACCTGAAACTAAACTCCAGTTGACTTCCCCCAACTTCATGTAGGTGTTAAAAACATAGAGGACAGTGCTAAGCCTTGTGAGATGCAAGAAGCTAACAGCCAAGAGGATGAACGGCAATCCCCACTCCTACCTTCTTAGAAAGTTCAGAGCTAAAATGACTGGAACAACTGCAGAACAGTGATCCCAAGACCCATATCAGCCAAGCTGCCCAAAAGAATACCATGATGGTACTGAATGTTCATGAGAGATCCAACAAAAGCAACAAAGATGCACCACCCAATCCAGTTTCCAGCATAGGTCTTCCACCAAGGCAACCAAGGCTGTTTTTGTCGTATAAATGGTTCTGGATAACCCTTTTTCTATAGGGGTGGGTGTTAATCTTTAATGGGTATAATGGCAGATAGGTACACCATGGTTATCTCCATGCTGAAAATAGCTATACATAATTAATTTGGTCAGTACAAATAGAGGATAATCTAGTTAATTTCATTTCTGAAGAATGCACCAAAATATACAAAAAGATGGATGCTGGTAGAAGGAGAACTGACATATTTCCTCATATCTAGTTGAAATACTTTCAGTTGGAGATATCAAGAATGAAATCTTGGTTCTTATTCCTTAATTGTGTGTGCGCCTTCAAGTCACCTTTCAGTTTATGGTGACCTCATCAATTTTGTGGAGTTTTCATAGGCAAAGTACACTCAGAAGTGGTTTGCCATTGGCTTCTTCTGCAATATAGCCTACAGCATGTGGTATTCTTTGGCAGCCCCCATCAAAGTACTAATCAGGCCTGACCTTCCTTAGCTTCCATTCTTCCTATCTTCTATCAGATAGGATCCAGTACCTTCAGAGTATTTAGGCTCTAATCCTGCATTATAACCTGGTAAATACATTTATATTTGTATTTTGTTTAACAAATGATATCTATTTATGAGATGGGGTATATTTGTAGTTGTCATCATGTTGTCAGGGAACTTTCTACTTACTTTTGTCTGGACCTAACTAAAGTAGCAGCAAATTTTTAGAATCATATAACGGTGCCTTCTTTTTTTAATTTAGAGAAGGGGGTAGACAAAGGATACTATACTGTAGGAGCCAGACTGATCCGGCTGGAGGATAAGGTAAGGTTCTCTTTTTTTCTTTGAAGTCTCCCTCTCCCCTGTCATCCTCCCCACCCTGCAATGATAGCTGATTTATGTTCTAAAGATTTTGTCTTGCCATCATTTCCTTTAAAACTTTGAAAGACTTAAAATATGTGAAAAGTATCTTAATATTTAGGAGTTGTTTGCTGAAGTGTGCAGGGCTCAATGTGAAATATTTGCCTTTTGTACTAAAGTCTGTGGGTAGTATAGTGGAAGGATTTTGTCTGAAACTTGAAGCACTGATGGGTCATGATATATTTTGCTTCCAGACAGATTAAAATGAATATGCAGTAGTTGACTATTTTGCTTTGCTTGAGATGCTGTTTTGAGAACCCTTTTTAAGGTATGTTGCAGAATGTTAGGATGTACAGGGAGGAGGTTAGGTCATGACAGTGGTGTTAAGATGTAGTTGAATAACAAGTTGAAAGAGTACCACCCTACACTGATGAAAGGAGATAAAGTTTATTATTTGTTCATCTAAGAAAACTAAATAAAGTAGTATGAGGTGATATATGCCTTTTGTTTATATGTTTTACAAGTGCCTGTAGAACTTCACAAGAACAGGTTTTGCAGGGCTTTAGTGCCAATAGTGGGATAAAAGATTATTGTATATAATGATTGTCTACCACACTGAAAGTATCAGTCTCTAGTCTAAGTTTGTGAGTTCAGACTTTACAGCTGCATTTTTGATCTTCTTCTTCTTGTTGGAAATATTTAATGCCACCTGGAAACAAAATTTAGTTGGCAAGGCTATCCCTAAATACTTAAGTAGACAGTCAAAATAGCGCACACACTAGATAACACCATTTTATATCCTCTTTTGGTACATTTGTGTGCCTCCTTTAAGATGCTTTTACTGGTAGTGGGGTTAATGTGGTTAGTGGGATTAGACAACATAAGTAAGCAAGGTGTATCCTAATTAATTAAAAGGGGGGGGGATAATTATGGTCCAGTTACTCTGACATCAATATCTGGAAAGATTCTAGAGCAGATCATTAAACAGAGAGTCTGTGAACATTTGTGTGGTTTTTTTTTAATTTTTATTGTTTTTAAAAAAGAAAAGTGACAGAAAACACAGAAGCAAATAATATACACAAAACACAATACCTTCCACAATACATACACTACTAATTATCTAATTATCTATACAGAATCTGTGAACATTTGGAAGGGAATGCCATAATCACAAAAAGTCAACATGGGTTTCTGAAAAACAAGTCATGCCAGACTAATCTGATCTCTTTTTTTGATAAAATTACCAGCTTGGTAGATGAAGGGAATGCTGTGGATATAGTGTATCTTGATTTCAGTAAGGCCTTTGACAAGGTCCCCATGACATTCTTGCAAACAAGCTAGTTAAATGTGAGTTAGACAATGTAACTATCAAATAGATTTGCAATTGGTTGACCAGCCGAACCCAAAGGGTGCTCAGCAATGCCTCCTCTTCATCATGGAGAGAAGAAACTAGCAGGTGCCATAGGGTTGTGTCTTGGGCCCAGTGTTATCCAACATCTTTTAGGTGTGGGACAGACCATCCAAAAAGGACAGTCTCCCGGTGCCCAGCTTTGGTCCACAGGGAAGCCATAGCCTCCAGACTGTGGGACTTCCCCACGGACCAAAAAGAACTCACAAAAAGCGGGTTCTTCTTACAGTGCCATTATGATGCCACAGTGCGCCAATGACGCATGTCGCAACATCACTATGGTGCACCGACATGCCGACGCTAGGCTTCCATCACGTAATGATGGTGGCGCCCATCTGTATAGGGTGCTGCCATTTTTACTTCCTCGTCATATGCGAGGGGCAAGGGGCATCTAGAAGCACCGTCCCTTGCATGTGACGAGGGCGCCCTATCACGCCTGTCTGGACTGGGCCTTAGATGAAAGAATTGGGAGCATGCTTAGAAAATTTGCAGATGACACCAAATTAGGAGGAATAGCTAATAACCCCAACATTCAAAATGACCTTAATAGATTAGAAAGCTGGGCCAAAGCTAACAAAATGAATTTCAACACAGAGAAATGTAAGGTACTGCACTTAGGGGGGAGAAATGAAATGCATAGATATCGGATGGGGGACACCTGGCTGAATGAGACTATGTGTGAAAAGGATCTAGGAGTCCTAGTAGACCACAAATTGAATATGAGTCAACAGTGTGATCCGGGAGATAAAAAAGCCAGTGCAATTCTAGGATGAATCAATAGAGGTTTAGTGTCTAGATCAAGAGATCTATTCTGCCTTGGTAAGACCTTATCTGGAATAATGTGCTCCTATCTGGGCACCACAATTCAAAAAGGATGTTGAGAAGCTGGAGCGTGTCCAGAAGAGGGCCACGAAAATGGTGAAGGGTCTTATGAAGAGAGAGTTAGGGAGCTGGGTATGTTTAGCCTGGAGAAGAGAAGGTTAAGTGCTGATATGATACCCTTGTTTGAAGAGGGTGCTTCAGAGGGCAGGTGGGCAGTATTGTGGCTGATATTGGAGATATGTGTGGTTCTGTTCAAAGACTACATGGAGATCTTCCAAATGAGACTGGGGCCACTTTTCCAACATCAGATGCATGCCTGTTGACTTGAACCTTTACTAGCTTCACCAAAAGCAGTCAGCTTTAAATTATGTTTTGTAGCCATTGACAGATTCCCTTAAACATGTTGGACAATTGTTTCCAAGTTCCAACATGATCTACCTGTTGACATTAGCTTCAACTGAAATTTGTAATCTGAGGCCCCTTGATCATTTTGGTGAGATTAGCAATTGTCCAATTTTGGTCTTTCATTTAATAGTTAAAAAGCAAAGCAAAGAGAAAATTAATCCGATCCCAAAATGAATAAAAACTGAGATAGACAAGAATAGAGAAATAGGAAACGTGTGCAAAAGACAGCTATACTGAATTTTGAAATATATATCTATTAGACATTTTCATAATTGTATGGCAATCCCTTGTGGTAATTACAGTTACAGTAGACATTCATATTAAAATAAGTCTTTCCACATTTATCGACAAACAAGCAATAGTATGCCAGGCCACAGCAGCCATGTGTTAGCATTTAAGATGGGCAAAAATGCTAAGAAACCCAGAGCAGTAAAACTGAAGCCATTGGAGCACAATAATTGACGCTGGACAAGCCAAAGAAACTACAAGCATATAGAAATACACACTTTATGTTAAATCATTTTTATTGAATTTTCCAGATATACAATACGCCCTTTGTTTATGCGGGGATTCCATTCCAGACTCCCTCATGTAAAACAAATAACACCTATGCTCGAGCCCCATTTAAATGAATGGGGCTCATGCACGCAGTGGCATGGTGGCACAGTGGCACAGCATTGAACGTGCACCACGGGCGCACACCCCATTCATCCCTATGGGACGCAACGCCCCTTCCTCTTCACATGGCTTTCAGTGTATGCTGAAAGCCATGTAAAGCGCGCCCATATATGACGCAGGCACACTGTATAAAACTAAAAACTAACATTAATAATAGAACATTGAAAAAAATCGAAAGAGAAATGATACAAAAAGAGGAAAAATTAAAAATAGGTATATAAAAAGGGAGGAGGGAGAGAAACATAAAAGATAAATGCTAAAAGTTGATTCCAATCAGTTACAAACTTAGGCTCAGTATAGAGCAGTGCTCCGTGCCGGCCTGGGACCAAAAGTAGTGCTCAGGAGAGCAGAGGGTCTTCAGACCTACCGCACTGGCTGGGCACTATCTTGGGGTGCACCTGATGACATCCAAATGGTGCGGCACACAAGGGATGTCACCACGCTGCTCTAGGGCGCTAATGGTGCCTCGATAGTGGTGGAGAAAGGAACCGTGTTTCACGGCTCTTTTTTCCAGGTGCATCATTGCCGCACCGTTTGGTTGACGCGGCCACGATCTGCACAGGCCCTTACATTCCTCACAATATAAAAACCCTCAATGCTTTTCTAATGCAATAAAAATAAACTCCCTTATATAAAGTATAATTGTTAATAGCTAAGCTCAAAGTTCGCATCATCCTAAATAAGCATCATAGTCCATCTAGCATTTCTATAAATTCCTTGAGAATTATTAGTAAATTTTCTTAATAATCTATAACTAATTATTTATTGTTATGACTCATTTCCTAGTCTACGTTATTAAAAACCATATCACTTTGCCTCTTACCAATACCTACATTAATTAAACTAAAAATTGTCCTCTTTGTTTTCTCATTTAACTACCATCTATCTTAACATCAGCTTAAATTACACCTTTCAAAATAGTAAAAACAGGTTAACCCTCAGTTTATTTATTTTTCTCTCCCTGCCTTCTAGGTGACCTGCTCTAATATTCATATCTCTCCTAATTATTTAAATTATACAGTCGGCCCTTCTTATACACAGATTTTTTCTACACGGATTCAAGCATCCACAGTTTGAAAATGTTCAAAAAAAGGTATAAATTTCAAATATCAAACCTTGATTTTCCATTTTTCATCAGGGACACCATTTTGCTATATCATGATATTTAATGGGAATTGAGCATCCATGGATTTTGTTATCCACTGGGGATCTTGAAACCAAACACCAGCGTATAACAAGGATCCACTGTACTTCTGTTTGTTTGTTTTTTACATTTTCCCCAAATTATTCCATAAAACCACCCACTTTGTTTTAACTAACATTTTCTGCAAACTGCGATAGCATCATTTCAGCAGAGCCCATAACAAAATTTCAAACCAAAATAGACAAATCCTATTACCTCTACAGTCTATCCCCTGAAATCTCATCCTTGTTTTAGTACCAAGCTCCCAGATTCAAGCACCTTGGACATCATGTGAACCCTTATGCACATCCTGATGGGGAGGGAAACATAGATTTTGTCCATTTTCCCCTTGAGAAAAAATTTCAACGCCCACAAAGCCTCAACGTTTTTCTACCATCTGTCATTTTCCTCTCTGTATTCAGTTTTCCAGTGTGCATTCAAGATGTAACTTTGTAAGACAACCTACTGGATAATTTGCTGTGGTGACTGAACTTATTTTTTGTTCCAGCAACTATTTCTTTTTCAGTTTATTTATGGCATTAGCTTCCTGGTGTTCCATGATTTAAATTGTAAGCCATCTTGATAGTTTTTCTACGAAAGGTTGGCTGTACACATTTAAACAAATGAGTTATAAAATAAATAATGGTTCCGAGTGGTTTTAAGCCACAAAATAGATAACGTCTTTCAGAAATCAACACTTGTTGGCCTGAAGCAACCCACTCCTTCTCAGCCACAATCTTGCATCTGCAATGTGGGCACAATAATATTAACCAACCCTACAGGTCTGTTATAAGATATACACCAGGTTAATACATGTAAAATGTTTTTCATATTCTGAATTGCTGAACAGATGGTGGTATTGGTGGTGACTGTTGTTCCCTTAAACCTTGCTGGGAGGGCTGTTGCCTTTGTGCCTTGCTTGTAAGCTTCACAGAAATATCTATTTTGCTGATGCTGAAACAGAATGCTAGACTAGGCAGATGTAGGAACTCTTCTAGGAAGAGGACTCTAATGTTTTTGTGCTCACCCTCTGAATTTTCTTTGATATTCAAGTTCAATATGAAGAAATGTCTAATTTCCACCCTGGATTAAAAGTGAGAAGTTCCCACTGGCATTGGATTTTTCACACCAGGATCAGAGGCTTGCACACCCAATCCAGGGCAAATGCCACTCAGCGTGGGATATTTGAAATCAGCGATTTCCCAGTGTCTTTTTGAAAAAACTGGGGCCAGGCCAATGTAAACTTGGCCCCAGTCATGATCGGGTCATTTAGGGGGAGGAATCAAGGGCAGAGGGTGGGTTGTGGTTGGAAGATGCCTCCTCTCTCTCACCGGTCGCTTTGCAAGCAGCATTGTTTTTAGAGGTTATGCGAATGCTGGTGCTTAGAATGTGTGAATGCTTGTGCTACATATGTGTGTATAGGAAGGAGATCTTGCTTTGGGGGAGAAACCGAGGGGGAATCCCAGGGAAGGAGATCATGCTTTGGAAAGCAAACGGAGGGAAAATCTAGATTTTAAAAAAGGGGGGGAAGCACTCATGTCATTGACGAATGGCTGCATGACACGTCACTATTGACATCATTTGATTGACAATAAGGAGGCTCCATATTAAACTGCTACTTTGATGAGTGTGAACATCTACGGGATAAATTACACTGATCGGGGTAAAGGTAGTGGGAACTTCTTTCCGAGAAGATTCGGAATGGGGATTACTGGCTCTTCCCAGATCTACCAGGGGCAAATGCCCAAGTGAGAATGGGGCCTCTGTCTCCCTCCCTCCTACCCTCTCTGTGTATGTATATGTAAAATAGTACATATAGTAATACAATTGAGAGTGCCTTGTTTAGCAACAGTACACATGGAAAGGATATAAAGATTACATTACAGTCCTTTACAAAGTAATTAAGAATTTGGGATGTTAATATTCAACCATTTCAATTGCACAAGTAAAGGTAAATTATTTCCATAGCTTTCTTCCTGCTGCAGAGAAAATGAATATTTTTGTGAAATTCCTGCCTGATATTTGTACATCCCAAAGCATCTTGGGAAGCGTGGGTGGTGGAGGGGCAAGAGCTGGAACTGGCAGGCTGCTGCCAACCCTCTGAGCAGCCCATCCCTACCACCTGAATGGGGTGTCACTAAGCCTAGTGCTGCCACTGGCTCCAAGTGTCCCAGCAAATGAATTTCTTTCTTTGCTGCTTGTAGGTTTGTTTAAGATTCTGTATGCTATCAAAATTATTTGGTGGATTATGTAATTCTGCATTGTTTATAAATATTCACTTTAAGTTAAGGGAGTTTTGGCTCCCTGTGCTAGAGGAAAGGTGGCATACAAATATATAAAATAAAAAAATATGATTCTTCTCATTTATAGGTAATTTTTCAAAATAGCAAAACACCGGGAACAATTTTATTCCCTCATCTGCATGAACAGAGAGTAAACATAGTAAAATTGAAGTCCTGTTCTCTTATAGTTCAAATTAGAAATAATCAAAACTGGTCATGAATTGAGTGCTTTGAGGCTCAAGTATTAGGGCTATCATTAACGACAAAAAACACACGTTTAGCCAGAATTTTGTTAAACTCAAAAATGGATTTAACAGTTATTCCTCTAATCTCTACCAAATGTGATCTAGATGTCCAACAAATAGCAATGTTCTATTTTTACATGCATAGCATTCATAAGAGCAACAATTTTGCTAGTTGAACGAGATTAATGTGGTCTATTTTATGAACTGTATACGTTCTATTTACCTATAATAATACAGCTTACACAAATACAAAGCCATAAAAATGCATTAAAATGCCAGGATTATGTTAATTCAGTAACTAAAGGGAATCCTTTGCTTCATGTTACAGCTCAAAAATTACATTGCTCATTCATTAATTTTATGTTTAAGTGGCTGTTTCCAAAAATGTCACAGTAGGAGGGAAGAAAAGTTAATTTTCTTTGGCCAGGTTTTCTAGCTATTCCTGTGTTGGTTTGGTTTGGCTCAGGCAATGAAATGCTACAGACTGAAATAACTTCTTATATGTTGACATATGCCTGTAGCAAAATGAGGAAGTGGAGTAAAATAAGGCCTGCTCAACACATGCAGGAGGTTGAGGTTGTAGAATTGGCTTTAAATACTTCAGGCTGCAGGTGGGACCACGTTTTTCAAATGTTCCTCTCTACGTGCAAAACTCTCTCGGAGTAGAAAACCAGGACAGCAGAGAATACATTGTGCATCATTGATGTAGAGAAACAAACTCTTTCTGACCTGTGGCTACTTTCCTCTATTTAAACATGCTACTATCTGCCCTGTTCTGAAATTATATATATTTGATTCCAAGTCTGGAAAGCAATTTGCATTTCACACTATTTTTTTTTCTTTTGTTGCCTTAAAAATCACACCCATAAGCTCAATGATAATGACACAGAATTTGATGAATCCCTCACACAGTGCCTCTAAAATATTCTTTAAAAGTAACCTTTTAAAAGTAAGGCTGCCCATTACGTCAAAAGTAATCTTTTTCTGCCTTGTTACGTGATTTTTGAAGTGTGACATATTCTTGTTTCTCCTCCCCATAACTCATTGTGGGCAAGAATTCAAACAAAAATCTACCAAACAGTTATACCTGTATTGACCATCCAGAATGCACAATATACTTGTTGCAACCTTTCAAAACTCCACTGGCTTCTTCATCAGGCAAGATGTTACAAACAAACAGGATAAAAAAAATAGAGATGTTAGTAAAATGCCTGCATTTTGTTGTTTCTGTCCTTAGTTAAGATGACATGGGAA
The DNA here is from genome assembly GCF_019175285.1 of Sceloporus undulatus. Lineage (NCBI taxonomy): Eukaryota > Metazoa > Chordata > Lepidosauria > Squamata > Phrynosomatidae > Sceloporus > Sceloporus undulatus. Next base: position 102,591,953 of record NC_056526.1, read on the forward strand.
AGGCATCTTTTGCAGGCTGGCTCCTCCTCCTTCTGACTATGTGGGAGATTTTCGAAATCCAGAAAATTTACAGTCCATTTGCATCTCTACAAGGACTTTTCTCTTGCAGTCCAATCTGTCTCTATTCCTGTGAGGCCACAAGCCTGTTTGTAGGCAGAGGACAATGGATTTCTCAGGAAGCCTCCATGTTTTTGCATCAGGAATAATTTGGTAGGTGTAGAGGTAAAACATGCCAATCCTTTCCAAATTTAAGAAGAAAAAAAATTGTTTTACCTTGGTTGAAGGTCCCAGTCCACTGACTCTCATCAGGGTTCCCCTGTTGCAGCTACAATGTAGTATCTCACAATCCAGAAAAACGCAGGGATAGCTATTGACCATTTAGCAAATTTAAACAAAAATCCACCAAACAGTGAGTAGGAATGTTAGTTATAAATTCCAAACTCTGGGAAGTGTAGTTTTGTGAAACATTTAGCCTTCTCTGTCAGAGAGCTCTGGTGCCACATTAAACTACAATTTCCCAGGATTCCCTAGCACTGAGCCAGGGCAGTTAAAGCAGTCTCAGACTGATTACTTCTGCAGTGTATTTTGGACCTTAGAGTACCTTAGAGTAGCTGTGTTACTCTATTGAAACATTAGCGAATAATTTTGTGGCATAGTTTTTTGTGGGTTTTTTGGGCTATGTGGCAGTGTTCTTGAACAGTTTATTCCGTTTTGCCAGCATCGGCGGCTAGCATCTTCAGAGAATGCAGGAAATAGACACGCCGAGGCCTTGCCATTCAACAACAGACCAATACACAGAGTAACATGTAACTCATTTCCTCTCAGCCAAGGGTCACACAGTGTATATACCACACTCACATCCATGCCGGCATTCTCTGAAGATGCCAGCCACAGATGATGGTGAAACATTAGGAATAAAGTCTTCTAGAACACAGCCACACAGCCTGAAAAACCCATTAAAAACCATGGATGCCAGCCATGAAAGCCTTTGACTTCACAATTTTGTGGAATCTGGAAGAATAACCAGTTCCACACTGTCATATGTTTTTATGAACATTGTTCATCAAATGTGTGAAGGATAATCCCAGATGGAAGAGGTATATATATATATTCATGTTAAAGTAGAAATTCTAAACAGCACTGTCAGATGGAGCTGAAACGCTCAAATATAGTCAGCAACTAACTGTCTTAAGAGTAGACGTTAACAAAAAAAATCTTGAGTTGTAACCCAGGCATCCTTGGATTCATGAGCTGATTGATCAATATCATGTGATAGAAGTCTTTATCCCTATCCAAACCACAGGGGGTAGAACTGAACCTCATTATAAATTCTTGGGTAGCTGTTTCATGTTGGAATCTGTCTTTGACATTATTTTGTTCAGGAATGGTCACATTGAACTGGCAGCCAATGATGCAGAGTAACCAAAACATATAGCATGATGATGTTGGGAGGACATAGTATGAGCTGAATTCTACAACATGGGGTTTTGGGTGTGTTTTTTTTCCCTTCTGTCTTGCAGTGACTGACTGGCTTTTATAGCTAGTTGTTACATTTCCGTGCTGTGCAGCATTGTTTGCTTTCTGTGTGCTTTGTTTTGGAAACTACATTTTCAGTTTACACTAATTTTTGTTTTTTGTTTTTAATTTTGGGGATTTATTATTACTCTCTGCTAGCAACTCTCCTAGATTGAAAGTGGAAGCTAAGAACCATACACCTTTGGAGATATAATACTTCACTGTTGTGAATTTGCTTTTTTCCCCTGTGACAATCCGTGATAATCCTTATATAGGGAATAAAAAACATTCTAGAACAAGTCCAGGGACAGCCAGGCACAACAAGGCCTCCAAACAGCTCAGACTTGACAAATTATTTGCCTGTGAGAGAACTGTGTGGGTATTTCAAACTGAACTCAGTGTTTACAATTTCCACTGCTAACAATTTCTCAGTTATGGATAAGAAAGTGAGACACTATCTGAGCCCTTGGAAATTTCTGGCAATGATTTGGTTGGTTATCATGAAGATGTATCCTTGGAGTCAAGGGGAAGATGAGCCTGTTCTTGAGAAATTGTTTATTGCTGAGAAGAAACAACACATTTGAATAACAAGCATACCCTGCTCCCAGACTTTGTGACAAAACAGTACCTTTTAACACCATACTGTTATTTCAATTTATGTACATTTAGAAAAAAATTGTTAAACAATGTTAACTTCTTACATGCTCCTTTGATAGTTTTATACAGAAACATACAGCTTTAGAAGAAAGCTCAGTTCAACCTGATAGCACATAATCCAGAAAGAAGGAGAAATTGATGAGCAAAGAGAACACCATAAAAATTCTAGGGGCCATTTACTAGTAATTATAAAGGAGCTTGAAAAGGAAGCTGCAACAGGATTCTGCAAGCAAACTAAGCCATACTGCAAACTGCCTACACCAGAATAAACAGTGGTAGATGGAGCCTGTATAGACTTATGAAACTTTCTACGAACCAGTTTTTTACCTATAAACCCCTATAATATTGATATGCTTGCTGTAGTTTGGCTTCCCAGTGTATCTGCACATGAGAGAATTGTGGCAACATTTAAACAGTCTACAATCCCTCTTATATCAATGAAAATGAAGGATTTTCTGTCCAATCTTTGAATAATACCAATGCAAGTTTATCAAGATTTATCTATAACCCCTTTAATTATTCCTAAGCATAGTAGTGGAATGCCTACAGAGGAAAGGAATACATGTTTGTTAATTTCCAAAGAAACATCTTAACATGACTGTGCTACAGTCTAACTTTGGACAGTAACATAGGCCCTTATCACATGTGGGAGAATTCTGCCTATGCTCGAGCCCCATTAAAATGAATGGGGTTCATGCGTGCGGCGGCACAGTGGCACGCATGTGCCACAGGCATGCGCCCCATTATTCCTTATGGCATGCACCACCCCTTTTCACAGCACAGCTTTCAGCATATGCTGAAAGCCGGGTAAAGCGCGCCCACGTATGACACAGGCACACTGTATCTATAAATAATGGATAGAAGGATGGATGACCACAAATGTGTAGCCAAAACCTGCAGGAATACTGTAAGGAAAACTAATGCTCAAAACAAGCTGAGATTGGCTAGAGAAGCTGGAAGCAACAAAAAGAGATTTCTCAGACATGTGTGAAGCAAGAGAATAATCAAGGAAGTGGTGGAATCACTGTTCAACAAGGATGGTAAACTGCTAATAGATCACAGTGAAAAGGCAGAACTGATCAATACCTTTTTACTTCAGTCCCCTCAAAGAAAAATGGCAAATAAATTCAAATGTGCAGGGCCAGATGAGCTGTGTCCCAGAGTATTGAAGGAAATTGGTGACATACTTGAAGAACCACTTGCCATTATTTTTGAGAAATCTTAAGAGAGTGGGACGAGGTGCCAGAGGGAATGAGCGAACATTGTCCTTCTCTTCAAAAAAGAAGATTCAGGAAGTTGCAGACCGGTAAGCCTGATATCAATACCAGGAAAAATATTAGAACTGGATATCAACAAAGTGGAGCAGGTTCAGGAAGGGAAAACAAGAGTAATAAGAGGTATCAAGGACAAAATATATGAGGGAAGTCCACAAGGACTTTTCTCTTGCAGTCCAATCTGTCTCGATTCCATGGCTTGGGTCCAGGTGTACTTGCGGGAACGCCTCTCCCTATATAATCCACATTGTACTCTCAGTTCCTCTGGAAGGATCTACTGAAGCCACAGAAGACCAAATTAGCTGCAACTTCCCAGAGGTCTTTCCCTTCTGCGGCCCCGAAACTGTGGAATAACCTGCTGGAGGTGATCCATCTTATTATCACCCTAGACGCCTTCAAGAAGGCTGTCAAGACAGATCTCTTCCAGCAGACCTTCCCAGATTGATCTCCTGAAGAAGGATAGCCCCTTCTGCTTTTAACGAGCCATTCCATTTTGATTATTTTAGATTTTGTTATTGATGTAACTATTTTTAACTGTTGAATTTTTTATTATTTTTAATGGTGGGAGGGATAGGACTTAATTGTAACTTTTTATTCTGTTTTTGTACTTTTACTTATGTTGTAATTCTGCATGCATCCTTAGGGAGAGGCAGGAAATATAAATAAATCATATTATTATTATTATTATTATTATTATTATTATTATTAAATGGCTATTAAGATGAGTCTCCTGGTAATATTAGGGTAAAATAGGATTTATGGGACTCTACCAAGATGTGGAAATTATTACTTAAGGTACCATCTAGTTCTTTCATACATTTATGATTAAAAAAAATAAATCATACCATCAGTTGGTGAAAGATACATGTGTAACCTGATGTTTTGTATTGCTGTACTATTTCCTTGGGGCTGTAGCCTTTGTACACATACATGTGAGTAAGCTTCATTGATCCCTGTAGGTCTGAGTAAATATACATATTTACACTGCAAATTAGAAATACACAACTGGTTTCTTGAGGATCTTTTCTCCAGCTTCTGACATAATTTAATAATTTTTGTTTGATTTATATACCGCTATTCCAAAGATCATAGCGGTGAACAGCAAGTCCCAAATCTCACAGGTATTCCTTACACCCTAGGTTATCTCAGATAGTTTTCCATAAATCACAAAATTCTCCCCTTAAGGACCTCATCTGCTCGTTCATACTTATTTGTGTGTATCAGCTCATCTGTCTGAAGAGAATTAGCTACTGAAAAAGCACAGGATGGGTTACCAATGTTTTGGTGGCTGTTCATAGTGGAGAATGCAGGGTTAAGAAGCCTTTCACTCTAGTATTGCTCTGCATGAGAATGACTCAGTGGATGGAACCAACATTCTAGGCCCTTCAGCTTCATCTCAGTACTAAATATGGCTAAAAATTAGTTGCTAACCGGTGAGTTGAACAGTATGATTAACATATAATTTTAATGTTCCCAGCATGTGTGTTTTTCCCAAACTGCCACTGGAAAGGGCAGCATTCTATTTATAGGTTGCCCATGTACTTTCTCTGAATATTCTCTGCCTAAGAAAACCCCATGAAACTGATGGGGTTGCCATAAGCTGACAAGCAACTTAAAAGAACACACACACATATGTACGTCTGCCACCCAAGCATGTCTTTTCTTCTTTGGAAAAAAAAGTGTATATACTACCCCTGACTCCATAGTTGCTGGTCTTATACATATATGAACAATCTGGTTTTAATTCAGCAAAAACGTAAAGTTTAATGAACTTCAAACCAAAATATGGCATTTGGTTTTTGAGAGAGTGTGTTCTGTTTATAGCATTGACTAGATCCAGGTTCTAATCTCCACTGAGCTCTCAAGATCATGGGAGGACCTTGGCTCAATTTCTTTCCCCTCTCCCTTTCTTTCTTTCTTTCTCTATCCCTTTCTTTCTCTCTCCAGCTGGCCTACCTCATAGGGTTTTTGTGGGGACAAAATGGTAGAGAAGAAGTTCACTATCTTCGGTTTCTTCAGAGAAGGGTGTAAATATAGAACCAATAAATATACCTAATAAATGTTGATGCAAAGTAATTAATTGTGCCCATAGTGCCAGAAAGACAGAAAGAGGGAATGATTCCAGGCTAAGGTGGTCTTACGTCATCATTTCATGGGGAGACCTGTTTGATATGCCAGTGTGGTTGTTATTTGTGTTCTAAATGATTGCACATACTCCACAATCCAATTTGCTTTCACATCTCTCATTTGGCATTGCCTTGATGTTTTTCTCTTCAATTCCTTCATCCTCTTCCTCCCTTTATCTCTTCTGGAATCAAGGAGATAAGAGTTACCACGTTGCAATTTCCCCATGTAAGTGGGTATAGAGAGCCAGTGTGGTGGAGTGGTTTGAGTGTTAGACTAGGATTCTGAGACCAGAATTAGAATCTCCACTCAATCATAGAAATTTACAGAGTGATTTTGGATAAGTCACACTCTCTTGGCCTTAGAGCAGTGGTCCCCAAACTGTTCTCTTTAAGGGATTTTGGACTTCAGCCCCCAGAATCCCAGATTATTGGCCAACATGGCTGAGGCTTCTGGGAGCTGAAGTCCAAAATCTCTTAAAGGGCACAGTTTGGAGACCACTGCCTCAGAGGAAGGCAATGGCAAGCCCCCTCTGAACAAATCTTTCCAAGAAAACTGCATGAAGGGTTCAGCTTAGGGTTGCCGTAAGTCAAAATGACTTGAAGGCACATAGCAATATCAGGTCACTCACCACATATTTACTCTTAGTGAGTCCCACTGGGTTCACTGCATATCAATAGCAGCTGAACTTTGGACTGCAGCTACCTCCTTTTTTGAACAAGATTTTGGAGGTGGGAGCTGCTGTTGATATAACTGCCAGTATCAGTTCTTCCTAACTGCCACCTTTCTATCCAATCTCCTCACAGTATCTCTTCCCCCACCACCTTCAGAAGCCAAAGGATTCCACAATCAGGGCATTTGGCTTCTCTATGCTCTGTTCCAATGTGGTGGCTTCCTCAGTAAGATTCTGATTCTATGACTATGTATACAGAATTCTACCTCTTCATTGTACTCACAGGCAGGACTTCAATTTACATCTGAAATCATGCACCCTATGACTTTCAGTAACCCCCCAGCCCCAGTTTATTAGTACATTTCCATACTGTTAAATGTTTCAGATACTGAAAATCTTTGGTACAATTGCTGTTAGAATCGCCAATATCAGAATCTGAGGGGATATGTTTTTTTTATCCTCAAGCATAACTAACCATGTTGTAATCCCCCCTTCTCCAAAATGATACCCTTTGGGTTTGGGGTGTGGATTTCCTGTGTTAAGTTGGCAGTACTCAATAGAGTTTATCACACATGAGGAATTTCTCTTAATTTCGAATGAAAAGAAAGTGGGGCCAGAACGCATTCACGTGAATTCGCTAGTTCAGTGAATTTACATGAATTTGAATTGCGTTCGAACTGACTTCCCATTGCCTGAAAATAGCTTGCCATTGCCCGAAATTGCATGTGATCACTTCTCACACAATAATATGAAACCCCATGATTGCATTCAGACTGACTTCTCATTGCCTGAAATTGTGTGTGCTAGTCTATAACACAATAACGTTAAACCCCATGATTGCGTTCGGATTGCCATTGGATTATACTTCCAATTTCCCTAGTCTGATAAACTCTAATGTCTTGTGTAAGGTTTGAAAGAAATGCCAGTGTAACAGCCTTGATAGAAATCACGTAAGGAGCCACTATATTTCACTATCCCATAATCCTTTGGTGTGGTGAAGAACATCTGTTAAGTCAGACTGAAAGGGATAGTAGAGTACAGAACTAAAAGGAAAACTAAAAAAAGGAACTAATTGGGGAAGAAGCAAATATTAAATTGAAAAGACTGGCATCTAAATTCACTAAATATGGTCTAAGAATTTTTGTTGTTGCTTTTGCTTTCCACAACACCTTATGCTGCCCTGAAAGTCAGTTCATCCCAAATTCTACCCAAGAGTAGATTGCAAAGTCTCAGGTGTGATCACTTGAACAAAAGACACATACTAGTATCATCCCATTCTATGGATCATAGTCACAAAAGATCTAATTTGATAGTTGATGTCTTTGATATATCTGTATTGGAGACGCAGTTGACACCAGCACTGTATCCACTTCCCCTTGGCAAGATCCCATGTCACAGCAGCTCTGTCTGAATGCAGGGGCTGCATATGTAGCGTCATCAGTATGGGTTCTTCTATACATCATGACATTCATTCTGTTGGGTAATTAATGACATTTTAGTAATTTCTCAACATTAGGAGAAGTAGAGCCTTCATTCTGGAAATTTTTGTGTGTAGTTAACATAGGCCTGGTACAGACTGGCTCAAAGTTTTAAGGCTCGGGAGAGTGGAGCATCTGCACGCTCCCAAGCCCTACCGCACTGTCTGGCACCATTTTGACGTGTGCCTTCACACAGCACATGCGCCGATGACGTGCCTCATGCGCCACATCCAAACGGCACAAGGGACGTCACCACGCTGCTCCAGGGAGCTAATGGCACCTCAACAGTGGTGAAGAAAGGAGTCTGTTTCACAGCTCCTTTTTCGTAACGCATTATTGCCATGATCTGTAGTCGCCGCAACAATGATCAACAGGAGAAAGGGGTGGCTTCTTGCCGCCCCTTTCTGCTTGTCTCTATCCCCCCCATCATTAACATAGCAAGTAAAAAGAGCTAGAGTGGTTGCACACTTTTTGATGCTACGGTCATAAAATGAAAAGCGTGTAATTTCCTTCATGTTTTTTACATGTGAGTGGGAGTTACATGTGGGTGCCCGAGGGGGGGAGGGAGAAATTGATGCATGAAAATGCACAGTGAGCTTGCTGGACAGGCATAAATGGAGATGAGATAAACTTGGGCATGAACTTTATGAATTTTGAGAAATTCACAATTCAATTTTGAGTATATCCAAAAAAAAAAATAGTTTTCAGAGCCCTATTTTGATTTTCCAACTCAAGACCATTTTAGGATTTCCAGGTTAGGACTATTCCAGGCTCTGAGATTTCAGTACCAAAGCCTGAGCCCTAGGGATAACCCCATATGAAATAAGACGGGTCAGGTCCTGGACATGTCATTCAGTAAGGTACATTAAGCATCAACCATTCTAACAAATGAGGAAAATACATATGGCTGTGCTTTTCAAAGGAACAGTCTCATCCTGAGATCCTCTTCTTCAGAAGGTCTGTAAATCTGAGAACCCTTGCCCCTACATCTGAACAAGCAAGGATAATTCTGCATGGATTTTGTCAAGCCTAGACTTCACAGTCTTTCCTATGTGTTGCTCTGCATACCTCTGTCTGTGCAGGACTAGAGTTCTGGTCTTTCTTGATTACTCTTAATTTCATAGTTCAGCATTGGTTTCATTCACTCTCAAATTCTGTCTTTGTATGGATCACTGAAAACCCCTGTTTTCATAAATAATTTCAAAATTGTAGGGTACTTCAGAATCAGAGGGATAGAACTTTTTAAAAATAATCATGCACTTATATTTAGTGTGTTTGCTACTTGTCAAAAGGATTTTCTGTTGTCTGAGGCCCAAACCATTGAGGTTTACCATTACTTATATAGCCTTTTATCCTGGCAGTGATGAATCCTTTCTGTACAACCAGCATGACTTCTTACACTTTATTCTGATTTTCTAACATCTCCCAAATATAATAATAATGATAATAATAATAATTCTATTTCTTACCCACCTCACCTCACGGCTCGAGGCAGGTTACAACACAGTTAAAACACAATCATATAAAATACACATATTAAACAGCATAAAATACACATATTAACAATGACATAAAAGTGAATAGTTGAATTAACTTGTAAATGGGAAGAAAAATGCTAGGGCTAATGTTATCTTTACTGGCTGGGGAGATGCAGTCCCCATTGGCATCATATCACAGGGAAGGCAGTATTTAGCTCTGGTGAGTGTGTAGGTATGCATACATGTGTGCATACTCTTTTTTTACTGCAACTCACTTAATTTCCAAGTCAAGTTCCAATTCTAAATATAGCTTCTCACATTTTATGCAGGAATGTATGCCTATGCAAAGTAAACACCTTTCTGTAAGCTTCCTTTTACTAGCTAATATTGACTTTCAAAATTTATTTAGTCTCTTTTATTCATGAGAACTAATTATCAACAAATTATTTATAGTTCTCCCTCACCCCTCCCCTTTCTGGTATTGCTTAGATTAGGATTAAGTTTTCAATCCGAGATGTCAATTACCGAAAACAAAAAGAAAGATTACATTGGTAAGGAATAGTCTAGTTATCACTTGTTTACCAAATATTTCAATTATCTGTTTCTGAAAGATTTGGAAGTTGGACAATACAGCTACAGATCATACAAGAAGAGATTGTCAATGGATGCAGCTATCCTACTTTATCATGAGCATTAGGCCTTCTATCTCAGTTGAAGCAAAGATACTGTACACTGCTTTGCTAATAGAAATAGTGGTAAGGATTTGGTCATTTTTTAATAAGGTTATTGCAGAATGTTGTAATGGCTAGCACTGAAATGCCAGGGGTCCAGATGATACCATGGGACATATAGGAGTGTTGGGCATCATGTAGATGACATGTTTTAGAACAGTGATGGCAAACGTTTTAAAGACTGAGTGCCTAAACTGCATCCCAAAACCCACTTATTTATCCCAAAGTGCCATGTCCCTTTGACTTTACATTTTTTTTATATATTGAATTAAGGATATGGGCAGTATTAACACAAAATTCTAAAAGAAACATTAAAGTTTTAGTCTCAAAAATGCATTCACTGACCCAACACACCCAAACCTTGAGGTCGTCATGAAAGTATGGGATATTGGTCTGCATATAAATATGGTAAGTATTAAGCAGAAAACACTATGGAAAATAAAACCTGTACCTTCCTATGTCAGAGAACATACTTTAAATATGAGATATCATTTGTATCTAACCCCAGCAAAAATGAAATATAGAAATAAACAAATACTCATATAACAAATAGTGGAAGAACTGCTGTCTGTGGTTGGAGTATCCTAATATTTCTGAATTTTGGTAAAACATATTTCTAATAAAAAAATTAGATACCAAGCTGTTCTTGCTGAGTTGAAAATATGACTTCCACATCTTGTGAAGACAGTGAGGCATTAAATCATAAAGAACTGATTATATTTGTTTTGTTTTGTTTTGTTACAAAATTGGTAATAGCTCAGAAATAGTTGGAGTGGGGAGACACCTTGGGATATCTCTCTACTGAATCTAATATAAAAATAATAGGCAAATGTCACTTATCGAGCAGCTGACATCTACTATATAAAATAACAGAAATGACCAGCTAGAATTAAGCTTCACTATGATCTTTTATTGATTTCATCAATGACATTGGGGAATTTATACCTCCTCTACAATCAAATTTGGAGCTAAAGAGAGATGCTTTAGTTGAATGGTAAGCTGTGAAACTATAAGCCAAAAATTTCATACAAACACTGAACTTCTTTGGGAATATGCAGGTCTTGGTGAATTTCTTGTTTGCTCTGTTAAAAAACAGTTACATTATGTCACTATACCAGGAGAATTTATATTCATACTAGGGGTATTCATATTGATGCAATTAATATTTCTGTTAGTTTTTTGTTGCTGTTTTACTTTAGGGAACAAATCTTTATATTCTCAGCTATGTATAAGTGTTCTAAATATACCAACAGGTTTCTAAAGAAATGGGACATGGTCTGATGGGTCTGAGACTCAATAAATGCACACGTCTCAAAACTGGGATCAGAGCTGCTTACAGTTTAAAAGAACAGTAAAAACCTACAAAAGTGATTCATTAAAATAGAATTGAAATATTACAATATTAAAACAAAATACTTGTTAAAAGAATAAAATACAGTTTAAAAGGTAAAATATTTAAAACAGTACACTTTAAAACAACACAACACTCCAGCCTATTCTTTAAAGACTTTCTGTTTTAAAAGCTTGTCTGAATAAAAAGGTTTTGGCCTGTCAAATGGAAGGACAACAAGTTGGAGGCCAGGGAGTTCCACATTCTAGGGGCAGCCACCAAGATGTCCCTCTCTAATGTCACTACTAACTGTGCTTGTGATAGGGATGGGACCCCTCCTGGTGATTTCAGAGCCTGGGCCAGATTGGGGGATATGGTCTGCCAAACAACCTGGACTTGAGCCATATAGGGCTTTATATGTCATAACCAGCACCTTGGATTGTGCCTGGAAACAAACTGGCAGCCAGTGGAGCTGATTCAACTGGGGTGCTGTGTGGTCTCTGTAACCTGGCTCAGTTAACAGGCTAGCTCTTTCGACCAGCTAAGTTTCTGAACACTCTACAAAGGCAGCTCCAAGTAAAGCACATTACAGTAGTCCAAACAGGATGTAACCAAGGCATGTACCACTGTGGCCATATCCAGCATCTCAAGGAAAGGGTACAGTTGGTGCACAAGGTTTAGATGTGCAAAAGCACCCTGGCCATTGCAGAAATCTAGGCTTCCAGGTTCAAAGCTGAGTCCAAGAGTACCCCCAAACCGTGAACCTCCATCTTCAGGGGAGTGTAAACCCATCTAACACAGGGTGAATACCTATTCCATGATCTGCCTTCTGGCTGGCCAGGAGCGCCTCTGTCTTGTCTGAATTAAGTTTTGATTTGTTTTCCCTCATCCAGTCATACTGATGACAGACACTGGTTTAGGATCAGGACAGCCTTGGATTGTGTGTATTAGAGTTGGTAATAGTAATAACATATTGATGGCACCGCACCCTAAAACTCAGGATGTTCTCCCCTAGTGGTTTCCTCTCATTAAAGTGTCACCTAGTGCGGTCCACACACACACACACACACACACACACACACACCCTAGTGATGTCACTGATTGGGGGTGTCCCATCTAAGTAGTAACCACAGCTGATCCAGCTTAGCTCCCAAGACCAGACAGAATCTGATACCTTTAGAGTATTTAGGGAGGTACATGGAGAAACACGAGCTTAAAATATCTTAGTGAATATTTTTTCAACTCCAAGATTCCACCCTATTATCCTGAATTCTATGCACAGCAAAGCCTCTATGTGACATGCAGATAAAATAATTTCAGAGTGAAATTATTTAAGGCTGGCTGTTAGGAAGACTTGGCCCAGCTTCCATAATTCACTTAATCATTATAGGCTGCTTTCTCTCTCATTCTAGTAGCCGTGGTTTTGGCAGTCAGATCCCTCCCACAGGGGAGATAAGGCAGTTTCTACCATGTCATTGACCAGATGCAGCCACAGAACATTAGACCGGCTCCTGACTGTCGAAGTTGAAACTGTTTTAAAACAGCAGGGTCAGCGTGCTCTCAAGCAAACTGACATTATCACATTAGTTGGTGGCATTTTCTGCAAGCTGTAGAACAAGGGAGTCATGGGGGAAGGGGGAGAAACAAATGTTTACAGCACCTTTTTATGTCTCCTTAACTGCATGAAATGTCTGTAACTCAGATGTTACTTTTCTATGTTTAGAATAACAATTTCTGTTTACAGCATTAAAAAATGTATGGATATTCACTATCTTTGAATAATTTCTTTGTGAATGAATCTCTTTGACAGTCACTGTGCTCACACAAGCTTTTATCTCTCAGAGACTGAAAACACTGGAAGAGTCAATGAAAGTTCCAAATCAAGAAAATATTGCTCAACGTGGACTATGTTGTGATATGCAGCAACTCTCAACCTCTGTTTGCTATATTTGCTACAGTATATGACTTTATTCTGTCAGATTGATCTGGAAGAAGTAAATGTATGTAGCTTTAGTTTAGGGCAGGTCCAGGAAAATGCAGCCCAGAAGCCTGTTTTTCCAAGTCCCCAAGGCTCCCCTGGACTGCTCACTTTCTGGCAAAAAAGAGGGTGAATTGCCTCTCTTGGAAGCTTCCAGGAGTGGCAGCTCATGCTTTGACCTAACAAGGGCAATAGACAGCATCACTTCCGAGCGTCCTCTCCAGCTCACTTCAAATAAAAAACCATGGTACACTCAAGATCTTTGGGAAATGAAGCAAGCCGCGTGACGACTAGAGCACTGCTGGCGGAAACACCGACACTTATCTGACAAGACGCTGCTAGGAAACCTTTTCGTTTCCTACAGAGTGGCAATAGATACAAAGAACTTATTTTGTATTGCATGTATTGCATCCGCAGAGTCTTGTCCAGCAGAGCTATTCAAGGTGGTTAGAGAGCTAATCCAACTGCCTCCCACCCCGAACGTATTACTAGAACCAACAACGGCCTGCTATGACGCATTCAATGACTTCTTTGCCGATAAGATCTCTCAGATAAGGGTCGATCTGGATGCCGGCATTAAAACAGCGACTATAAGAGAGGTCCGCGGACTGCATTACACTGGATCGTTTTGAGCTTGTGAGTACCGAAGAAGTGGACAAGCTTCTTGGATGTGTAAGGAGGATGACTTGCCCTCTCGATCTCTGCCCATCTTGGCGGACCGTTCAGGGAGGAGATGCTCTAACATCACTGCTTCAGACTATAATAAATGCATCCCTTAGAGAGGGGAAATTTCCATCAGTACTTAAACATGCACTGGTTAAGCCATTCTTAAAGAAACCCTCTCTAGATCCCATGATAAGGAACAACTATAGGCCAGTCTCTTTACTACTATTTTTGGGCAAGGTGATCGAGAGGGCAGTCGCCTTCCAAATCCAGGCTGTCTTGGATGAAGCTGATTATCTGGACCCATTTCAAACTGGCTTTAGGGCGGGATACAGAGTTGAGACTGCCATGGTTGCCCTAATCAATGATCTCCGACTGTACATCAACAGGACAAGTGTGACCCTGTTGGTGCTCTTGGACATCTCAGCTGCATTCGATACCATTGACCATGGTATCCTTCTGGAATGCCTGAATGAGTTAGGTATTGCGGGCACTGCGTTCCAGTGGCTCCGTTCCTACCTCTTGGGCAGATTCCAGATGGTGATACTGGGGGACAGTTGTTCTCTTAAAAGAGAGCTGACATCTGGTGTCCCTCAGGGTGCCATTCTGTCCCCCATGCTTTTTAACATTTACACAAAGCCGCTGGTGACATGGAGCGCGGTATTATCAATATGTCAATTACACCCAAATTCACTGCTCTATGTCTCAGACTGTTGCAGTGACTAATGATGGCATCTCTCCTCTGAATGCCTGCCTTGAGTCAGTAATGGGCTGGATGAGGGGAAACAAATTCAAGCTGAATCCAGAGAAAACGGAGGTGCTCATGATAGGTGCACCTGGTCCGGGGAAGGAGATTTCCCAACCCATCCTTGACAGGATCACACTTCCCCTGAAGAATGAAGTTCGCAGTTTGGGAGTGCTCCTGGACTCGTCTCTATAGTTGACATCTCAGGTGGAGGCGATAGCCAGGAGTGCATGGTGTCAACTTTGGCTGATACTCCAACTGCATCCCTACCTGGATCAGGGGGACCTTGAAACAGGAGTACATGCACTGGTAACCTCTCGTTTAGATTTCTGTAATGTGCTCTACATGGGGCTACCTTTGTACCAAGTTCAGAAGCTCCAACTGATTCAGAATGCTGCAGCCAGACTGATCACCAGGACACCGAGATCACAGCACATTACACCGGTGTTGAAATCTCTACATTGGCTGCCGATTAGCTTCCGGGCACAATACAAAGTATTGGTTATTTCCTATAAAACCCTACATGGCCTGGGCGTGAGTTACTTAAGGGAACGCCTCTCCCTACATAATCTGCCCCGCACTCTCAGAACATCTGGCACAAAAATATTAGAACATCCCAAAACCAGGTTGAAAACTACCTCTTGTAAAACGTTTTCTGCGATGGCCCCTAGACTTTGGAACAACTTATCAGAAGAAATCCATCTTATACGTGGCTGACCATCCAGGGAGGGGATGCTATGACTACATTATTACGATCAATAATTAATGCATCCTTTAGGGAGGTCAAATTTCCATTGCAACTAAAATTGGCAGTGGTTAAACTGCTTTTAAAAAAGCCCTCCCTAGATCACCTAGAGAGAAACAATTACAGATCGGTCTCCCTATTACCATTCTTGGGCAAGGTGATCGAGAGAGCAGTCGCCCTCCAACTCCAGGCTGTCTTGGATGAAACTGATTATCTGGACCCATTTCAAACTGGCTTCAGGGCGGGATATGGAGTGGAGGTAGCCATGGTCGCCTTAATTGATGACCTCCGTTTGGGCACAGACAGGGGAAGTGTGACCCTGTTAGTGCTCTTGGACATCTCAGTGGCTTTCGATACCATCGACCATGGTATCCTTCTGGAGCGCCTGAGGGAGTTGGGTATAGGGGCACTGCGCTCCAGTGGCTCCAATCCTACCTCTCGGGCAGGTTCCAGATGGTGAGGCTGGGGGACTGTTGCTCTTCTAGAAAAGAGCTAACATCTGGCGTCCCGCAAAGCGCCATTCTGTCCACCATGCTATTTAACTTTTACATGAAACCGCTGGGAGAGATCATCCAGAGACATGGGGCACAGGGTTATCAGTATGCTGATGACACCCAAATATGTTTCTCTATGTCCCCGACTGTTACAGTGACTAAGGATGACTTCTCCGCTCTGAAAATCTGCCTTGAGTCAGTAATAGGCTGGATGAGGAAAAACAAACTCAAGCTGAATCCAGAGAAAATGAAGGTACTTGCCATAGGTTCCTTAGGTCCAGGGAGGGAAATTTGTCCCCCACTCCTTGATGAGGTCACACTTCCCCTGAAGGATGAAGTTCGCAGTCTGGGAGTACTTCTGGATCCGTCTTTATGGTTTTTTTGTTTTGTTTTGTTTTTTAACGGTCAGCGTTACCAGCAAATGGCTTTCATTTATTTCTTTTCCTATGGCTGACACTCCATTAATACATTTTTAACTGACAAATCATCCACGTCTTTCAGATGTTGAAGGAAGCATGGAATAATTTACAATTTAATATGCAACTCCATTAGAGCTCATCTTGTAACATTTGTTATTGTATTCTCCACTACAGTAACAAATCAGAGCCAAAATATATACCCTGGAATGAATGTGTGGTTTTAATTTTCAGCTCCACCACTGAAAATTGTAAACGTTTTAATAGATAATTCTACCAGTTCTATTGATTAAAGATTGCAGCTTTTTTTAAAAAAAAATAATGCAAAGCACAGCAATAAAATAAACCTCACTACAACCTTTGTTAACTGTCTTATTGTTACTGTTGTTTTTAACATATTTTGAAACACCGCTCTTCAGATGCATTACTATTGGAAAGTAACAGCAGTTTGGGTTGCAGTTTGGGCACTCGGCCTCTAAAAGGTTCACCATCACTGCCCTGTGAGGAAAGACTTAAGGAGCTTAGTATGTTTAGACCAGAGAAGAGAAAGTTAAGAGGTGATATGATAGCTCTGATTAAATGTTTGAAAGGATGTCATATTGAGGAGGGAGCAAGTTTGTTTTCTGCTGCTGCACAGAATAGGACCTAGAACAATGGATGCAAGCTCCAGGAAAAGAGATTCCACCTCAACATTAGGAGGAACTTCCTGACAGTAAGGGCTTTTCTACAGTGGAACACACTCCCTTGGAGACTGGTGGAATCTTCTTTCTTGAAGATCTTTAAACAGATGCTGGATGGCCATCTGTTGGGGATGCTTTCATTTTGAGTTCTTGCATGTCAGGGGGTGGTCTGGATGGCCCTTGTGGTCTCTAGGATTTTATGATTCTGTGATTCTAGGTCTGGTCTGTGGCATCAGATCTCCTTCCTATGTGAAGCCACCTAGCCTACATCAGCACTAATGATGAAATAGCCTCCTTTTCTCATCCTTTTCTTCTTTTCAACATCTTGCCGATTTTTTTTCTTTTGTTTCAGCACTTCTCACATTTCTCCTCACTTCCCTTTCTACACCACCAGCAATGAAATGCAATATCATGTGTAATCAAAGGCTTTCATGACCAAAACCCATATTTTTGTGGGGTTTTCAGGCTATGTGTCTGTGTTCTGGAAAAGTTTATCCCTGACGTTTTACCAGCATCTGTGGCTGGCATCTTCAGAGAATGCTGGCATGGGAGTCAGTGCAGTGTGTGTGTGTGTGTGTGTGTACACACACACATATACTGTGTGACCCTGTATGTTGAATCCGCCCTTCACAATCTCCCAGAGGAGGAAGCGGAAGAGATAAGAGGAGAAACAGCAAGGGTACTGCAAAAGGCAAAAACCACCATGCAGCAACATAACCAAAAAAGAAAGAAAAGCCATCAAGGATCTCAATTCAGACTCAGAAGTCATCATTCTTCCATCAGACAAAGGCGATGCCAGAGTAATCATAGAAATACAATAAAACAAACAAAAAAATCAAGGAACTCCTGGATACTGCAATATACAAAAATCTGAAACAAGACCTGACCAACAAAATGAACAGCTTGATCAAAAACTCCTCAATTCAGCCAACCACATGCCAAAGTTTATGCAAATCTGCGTCTCTCCCACCAAGACTGTATGGACTTCCCAAGATCCACAAGCATTCCATTCCACTCTGACCCATACTGAGTTCCATTGGATCCCCCACATATGACTTGGCCAAGTTTCTGGCAACACAATTACAAACCCATATAGGGCAAATCCCCCACTACATCAAGGACTCAGCTCACTTCATAGAAAAACAAATCAATTAACCTCAAACTGAAACCCGGAGACATACTAATAAGCTTTGATGTGGTCTCCATGTTTGATGTGGTCCCCTTGTTGGCCAAAGTCCTCATAATGGACACCATTGCACTCTTCCAGCTAGTTTTTCACCTAAAACATCACAGCTCTGGTTGAACATTGCCTCACCACAAGCTACTTCCAGTGGAACAATGGATTCTGTGAGCAAAGAGATGGGGTAGCCATGAGACAATCTCTGAACCCTGTGATAGCAAACTTTTACATGGAACACTTTGAAAAAACAAGCCCTGAAAACAGCACCAAAAAAGCCCACAACGTGGTTCCGATATATGGATGACACTTTCAACATTTGGAGCCATGGAGAAGAATATCTGACCGTGTTTCTGAACCATTTGAACAACATCCAACAGGTGCTTCTTATTGCCTGGTTGCATGACAGGAAACACTTGCTGAAATTTCCTCTTCTATGCAATCTTTAAAGATACAGGAGCCCCTCCAATACAAAGTAGTGCTTAATTCCATCAGAAACTAACAATTTTAAAAACCTCTGACATTAAAAAGTACTTTTTATCTAATAAATTAAAATTAATGAAAAGTCAGTATAGTTTAAAACCCAGGAGAAATCTCACTTGTCTTGTCTGTTTTGTTGTCAACTAATCCATAAATGAATTTGTGCACAACATTTTTTGAGACTCCACTAAAATGCTAGAAATGCTCTTAGTTGAATGAAGCTGCCATGTAGCTCCATTTTGGCAAAAAGTAGCTTTTCCTCCTTGTGCAAATAACAGCTTCCACGTCACCTACGTTCCTCACTTGCTCTACTTAAAAATCCTATCTCAAAGGATTCAGTTAAGTTTTTGGCTTAACTTAGTAGTTGTTACAAAGCCTCAAAACATGGAACTTTTTCCTTTCATTCTTCTCTTGTACACCTTGGCTTGCTCTATCTTTCTGTTCCCCTCCCCATATTATTTACATCATAAGCATCTCAGTGTATATCTCTAGATATACCAATGGTTCCAAGTAATTATATTTATTTTAATTATTATTTATTGACTTCCAGAATCAAATAGGGGACTTGTGGAAATGGCACAAATTCAGTCCCCAACTGCTTATGCAGCTATAGACACAAATATGTAGACTGACGTTTGTTGGCAGATGTGGCCTTTTTACCTAGCAAAAGAAGGAAGGCAGGATTTAAACTGTCTTCTGATTGCAAAGCATGTGTATTTCTTTTCTTCTACCTCCTCCCTCTCTTGAGAAATCCCTAAAGTCAACATTGTAATAAACAGCAGGAAAGGCCCAATTTTCTGCACCTGTAGTCTTGTTTGTCTGCTTTTCTATAGGTGATTGAACAATGAGGACACAGAAAGGAAGTGAATTGAATAGCTGTGCTTAAAAACTCAGCATGTGGATCAGCAAGCACTCAGGTGCAATGGTGTTAGAACTTCGTTTTTAAGAGAGCATTAAAAGGGATGGAAAGCAGCTATAAACTATATGAATAGGAAATTTATAGGAAATAAGGAAATGGCTTTGTTTAAATCATCCTCTGGCCAATGTGTCTTCTCAGAGTAATTGGCCTGTTCGATAAGAGCTGCATTTAAGTTGTTAAGTTTGATTAAAAAAACTTTACACCTGGAATCATAGAGTAGGAATTGATTAGTACAGAACCTTTTTCCCCCAGGGAAGGAGGAAGGAAAATAATGACTTATTATGTATGATATCGCACAACTAAGCTTAATGCACACAAGGAAAAAGGAAGTAAATAGTATTTTTCTTAAAAACAGTCTGGTACCAACCAGCAATCTGGTTAAATCAAAGATAAGCTGCATGTGCAATGGGAGTTTGTGTACATTAGACATAAACCATTCCCTGTTGAGGCTTTAAAATGTAAAACCTTACTCAGGTAGGAATCGCATAAGCACATTAGAATTTTCCACACTTGTGGAAAATTAATTAAAATACTTATATCCCACCATATGTCTAAAGATCATAGAATCAAAGAGTTGGAAGAGACTCCAAGAGCCATACAGTCCAACCATGCAGGAACTCTCAATCAAAGCACCCCTGGCATATGGTCATCTAAACTCTGTTTAAAAATCTCCAAAGAAGTAGACTCCACTACTCCCTGAGGGAGCATCTTTCAGTGACCAACAGCTCTTACAGCCAGGAAATTCCTCCTAATGTTTAAGTGGAATCACTTTCCCTGTAGTATAAGAATATCTTATAATGCTGCTATTCTACCCCAACTGCTTTGGCTGCCTCCTGCCACATCCTGGGATTTGCAGTTAAAAGAGGGGCATTTAGAATTCTAAGCCAGAGAGCTCTTAGGCCTCACTGAACTACAAACCTCAAAATGCAACAGGAGGCAGCCAGAGCAGCAAAGTGGAAAAGCAGCACTATAAAAGTGTAGTGCGGTAATGTGGCTTATCATATCTGTGCATTTTATTTTTCCACCCTAAGTGCAGTACCATACATTTCTCTTGTATTGAATTTCATTTTGTTAGTTTTGGCCCAGCTTTCTAGTCTATTCAGGTCATTTTGAATTTTGATGCTGTCCTCTGGGGTATTAGCTACTCCTCCTAATTTGGTGTCATCTGCAAATTTGATAAGTGATGAGATAAAAGTTCTTTTAAATAGTTCAGTTAAAACTATACAGTAATACAGCATAAAAGCATACCATTACTCATACTAGAACAGTCATATTAAAATATACGTCTCAAACAAAGCCTTGGCAAGAATGTGAAATAAATTCAGTTCATATATTAGCATGTTATACTATAGCTATTGGCTATAGTGGGAGTTAGTTTCAAGGAACTAAAGAGCACAGTGGTCCAAAAACATCCTTGTTACAAAGAGCAAATGGACAAATGAAGTGGACAAATGAAGCTGTCTGAAATTGAGTCAGACCATCTAGCCCAACATTGTTTGTTTTCCCTGACACTGCTCTTTTAGGGGTCAGAACCTTGGGCCTCTTACCTACAGCACTCCCCATTGCTTTGCCCTTGAGATATGACCCTTGTCTGAGTTCCTTGCTTCTTGATGGAACCTGTCAATTTAACCTACAATGGATCAGCAACGTTCTGAGTGTGATATAAATATCATTCCCCTACTGTGACTTAATTCTCTTGTTCTGAGTTTGTGATGAGGCAATGAGAACATTTTTCTTCCAAATTCTTACTTAATTTAGGTTATACAACCCAGTGAAAATGACCTGTTGAGGCATAGCATGTTTGTGGCCCATATTTCCATGAAGTCTAGAATGTGCCAGTTGTGCCTGAAAGTATTCTGTAATGGCAACTTTGGGGTTTCTCAGCTTCAATAGGCATTGAGATGGAGTCCAAAATAATTGCCAGCTGGTTCTTGCAGCCCAATGAAGGAACAGAAGTAGAAGCTTCACTGACCAGCTGTTGGATCATAATAGATGTTTGGTGAGTTAAATTCACCCTGGTGGGTCACAAGCTATGTATGTTTGTCTAAGGGTGACCAGATGTGAAGGAAGACAAGTCACCTGTGTAAGATTTATATGCTTCTCAAAGAAAGAATTTCAATAGGAGTAGCTTTTCCATTCCTTCTGGCAAGAATGTGCTATGATATATTATGGGAGAAATATGACAAAGCAAAGGGTGCTAACTAATGGTGTTTCAGCAGGTGGTGCTATTTGCTCTGTGTCAATACTTGGTTCTTATAATGCTGGATTCCCCCACCCCACCCCCAAACTAGTTTTTAGTAAGAATGGAGGAACACCCATGACATGAATCATGTTTCTACCAGTCCCTTGACCAGAGCCCATGATTGTAGTCTGTTTATCTGTCCCTTTTTTAAAAAAAGGTCGAGTACTAGTTTGTTGTACAATTGTTGGATCTTTATTAATAGAAATTTTTCATCTTTGTATGATTCAGTACAGATAAGAATGGCATAATTAATAAAATACATATAGTGAAAAAGAGAGATCTGCCATGCGTTATCCACATTGTATTATTAAAATAGATAACCAAAGAATGTAATAGAGCAGCAAATGTATTGCAGAAGAATTCTCACTATTTACTCCTGAAGGGACACTATTTAAGCTTTCAGATAGGATTTGTTTGGAAAATAGCAATTTAATTCTCATTTTTCCATAAAAATCACTTTGCCTGAAATACATTATTTTATATAGTTACCCATTGCCATCACATCCCAGTGTCATACTATGACTCTAGACCCCAGATGGGTACTTAAATTTTTCTCATAAACTCCCATTGAGTTGTATCAGACAATGTAAATGTTGCACCTGAGAAAAGGAAAGCTGGAGTATCATCCCAAAACACTCAGATCCTTATACTTGGTCAGTTTTAGCTCCTAACCAATAGTGCACTCTTTACTTCATTCCATTTTAGCAAATGCTTGCCATTCCTGGACAATATTATTTTTGTCTTCTTTTAATACATTAAAGTTGTAGTCCAAAATACTTACATCCAGAGGTTTTAATTCCTATCAGTCAGATTGACTTCCAAGTCAGAGCTGCAAAAGTATCAAGATGCACATTTATCCACTCATACAGTGCATAATGGAGGAAAGTTCATCTGATTATCTAAACCAAGGTTGGTGAAACTTTTTCTGCTGCCAAGAGTGACCTGTTGGGTGTTCTATGCCAATGGTGAATGGGGCTGACCGGCAGTCATAAATCCAGAGTCAAAAGCTAGTCTCTCATTCTCTCTCTCTCATCTCCCCTGCTCTCAGTTAAGCAGGTTATCAGGAAGGGGCAAATTGTTCTTAGCAGAGGTCTGGTGATCTCTTACAGATGCTTTTTAAATTAAGCCAAGAGACAGATGAACGTAGGTGGAGAGCTACAGGTTATTTCCCCAGTCTAAATCCACAAATGTGGAAGCAAAATTGGGAAGATTTATGCTACAGTATAGTGGGATGGGCAACTTTGAGGGTGGAGGCTATAGCTGCTGCTGTGCCACCGCATTTGCTACCATACTGTTAAATTTTCAGCAGGCTTCTGAGTGCAGAGATTTTTCTCCCTGCATATTTTGTTTCCAAAGAAAAACTTAGGTCCTCCTCACTGCCACTTCTGTGCAGCTTCACAACTGAATTTCAGTGGCATACAGTCAAATGCACTAGGAGCTTCAGAGCTAAGGGCATGTTGTCCACCCCTGTACATTACACTTACAAAACCAATGTAAATGTTCCTCAAAGAAACCTCAGCATCATTATTGGTTGAGAAGGCTGAGACATCTATCCTGAAGCTATTATTATTATT
>NC_056526.1:102615335-102786689 GCF_019175285.1 Sceloporus undulatus
ATTATTATTATTATTATTATTATTATTATTATTATTATTATTATTATTATCCAGGATTATTTCCAGGGTTGATCATTATAATTATTCCAGGCAGCCCTAGGGAGACAGAGAATTATATCAGTTTCTCTCTCTCTCTGGCTTTACTTCACAAACGAAGATTCATGAAGGACTCATCCCGCGCTTTCTACAAGTGCATTAATGACTAAGAGATAAACAAGTTCGGTTGCAGAAAGCGCAGCAGAAAGTCTCCTTGGGTGATGTTTCCAGGTTGTGGTTCTTTCTGTGTTGTCGTTTCTCATCGAAAATCATTCGGCTTGAGCTTTCAAAAAAAGGCTGCAGCATTGTGAATAGTGCATCTCCATGCCTCCCAATGCGAGGCTAGGGCGCACCATTGTTTGTGATCCATTTGGCCAAGCCTGAGATGTTGTTTCAGGGAATCCTTCTTTGGAGCGCCCCTCTTACGCTGACCCGTGGCGAGTTCACTGTAGAATACTCTTTTTGGGAGGCGGTGGTTCTTCATCCTAGAAACGTGTCCTGCCCAGCACAGCTGCATCCTCAATAAATAGCATGGGCTCGATGCTGGTGATCTCTGCTTGCTCAAGGACAGCAACATTTGTCATATAGTCAGTCCAGTGTATATTTAGAATTGTGCGTAAACAGCGCTGATGAAAGCGTTCAAGGAGTCATAAGTGTTGGTGATACCCATGTTTCAGACCCATAAAGGAGAATAGACAGTACAATGGCTCTATACACACTGGTTTTTGTGCATTGCCTCAGGTGTTTGTTACTCCAGACTCTTTTGTGAAGCCTTCCGAATGCACTCTATGCCTTTGCTAGTCTGTGATCAATCTCTTTATCAATCTTGGCGTCTGAGGAGATGATGCTTCCCAGGTAGGTGAACTGCTGAACAGATGTAAGCATAGATTTGCCTACAGTGACGTGGGGATGGTAGTGTTCTTCCTGAGGTGCCGGCTGGTAGAGAACTTCCGTTTTCTTCAGGCTGATTTCCAGCCCAAAGAGCTCTGCAGCTGTTGCAAAGCAGGATGTTAGGCGCTGCAGAGCTGCTTCTGTATGGGCAACGAAGGCAGCATCGTCAGCAAAAAGCAGCTCACAGACTAGATAGTTTAGAGTCTTAGTGCGAGCCCTCAAACGGCTTAAGTTAAACTTTAAAAAAATATATCAGTTTACTACACTATTAAACCCCATCAAATGCGATTTATGCACTCAATAAATAGCTTCTGTGACTGTGCTGTCAAATGAGCCTGTTGTGATGATGGACTTCTTTGCACACACAAAAAGTATCCAAATGAGTTATGAATACAGTTTTTATTTTAAAATATACAGAATATAGAAATAGGATTGCATAGATTTATAAGAAGCCATGTGACACATGGAAAAGTGATGTTAAATTCTGTTTGGATACTGTATGCTGATCTAATAGAGGGTTTTTCAAAAATGGAATATACATTGGCAGTTGTTCCAGTTGCAGCCTTGAGTTATCAGAGCTCATGATTTAGTGGCACTTTGGTCACCATCTGTCACTCCTTTTGGCAGCACCATGCTGGGTAATTTTCCGTTATAACTCCACTGACCAATTTCAGACCAGAGTGAAAAGCCATCCGATAGTGTATATCACACATTACAGAACACATGGGCATTCTTGGATAGGCACTTGACGTATTCTTAGCTGCTTATATTTTAACAGCAAGATCCAGGTGGGCTTTTGAGTGAGCTCTTGGAATCCAAACCCAAGTGGCTGTCTCCATTAGTAAACAAAATTCATGTGGGATGTAAACCTGGCATACAGTCAAAGTTCTGAAAACAACTGATAGTTGCCAGAAGAAAACAGCATAGATATCAAGAGTTCCTAGACAACTTACCTCCTGCTATATATAAGAATGTTTTCTGTATTACATAGGAATGCTATATACATTACTATGTATTTGTATGGTGTATATTTTCTATTGCAAAAAGAAACTTAATTTCACTACTGGGTTGTTTCTAGTTTGCCGTTTTGTTATGGTGACTCCACAAAGGCTTGTGGATTAACACAAAGGCTGGTTTGTAAAGAAACTTGCTGTTGATGGATTAGGGAGGTGTGCCTGTTGTAACCAGACCCACAGGGCAAGTTCATTCATTCAGAGTGCAGCACTCTGACTCACATTATGCTCCCTCCTGACACTACTCTTTGCCATCCAGCCGGTGAAACTTAACACCTCCTGAGATTTTATTTCAGATCGCAGTTCACCAACAATGTGTGTCATGCTGTGAAAAATATAGTAATAAATCAAAGTCGGAATAAAGCAGAGCACTAGCCTTTCCAAAGAGTCTGTTCCAAAGCTGTAACTAAATAGATTTGTGTCATGTGTTCATGAGAGAGATATGTAGACATACAGCAAACAATGTTTGATGCAAAGCTGTTCAATTTTCAAAGGCAATTTTTTAAAAAAGCAAAGCAACTCAAATTTTGAGAGTCTTTAAAAAGAAACATACATAATAGTGAAGATTGCTACCTGATTAAAATGTATGTAATCAATCAGAAAATTTGAGTTAGTTACGCTGTCTTCATGAGGCACACAAAATAGTTTTGGTAGGTGGGGTATAAGGAAAGAATCTTTAAAAGCCCATTTTCTGTTTCCTATGTACAAATTAATTTTGAAAAGAATGTTTTTGAGTGGGAAATTGGAGTGTGTGTGTGTGTGTGTGTGTTGATCTGCCACATGATTTGCATAATAAACAAATGATTAGTATAATATGAAATTATGACTGACCAGATTTGAGGGACCAGACTATGGCAATTATAAATTCGTTAAGCCCAAGAAACAATCATAAATCATATCTGAAGACGTGTAAAATGGTCAATATTTCTGTGCCCTCATGAGTAAGAAGCCCCCAAGATCTATAGGAGCACAAGGAGGAATGTGGTGAAAGAGAACTTGGTGCAAAGGCATGAAGCACAAAGGAGATACTTTGTACAAACAGAAGGCAGCTAAGGCAACATCAAAAAAGAAAGGCAGATGTGTAACACTTGTGTTTTCAGATGTAACAGGTGTGGCTATACCCACCATACCATTGCAGCCATGGGGAAAGCTGAATCTGATACTCATTTATTTGTCAGAGAAGCAAATAGTTGCCTGGCAACCTCATTTTTATATGATACTGTCAGGACCAGAATCTCAGAGTAACTGCTTGCAAATACTTGTAATTTAGTTCTTTTCCAAAAAGAATGGTATATGACTATAACTTAATGATGGACTCCTAGCATTATTGCCTTAATGATGGATAACTTTACTCCTTCTGCACTATAACTGCAACTTCTTAATTTAGTTTATAGATTATAGTTATGGGAGTACAGCTTCCATAAACAGTGGGAAAAGAATATCACTTGGTTCAAAGACTGTTTTGTGCTACTGCCTCTTGTGGGTTCTCAGTTGATGAAAAGCTGGAGAGGAAGAAAGTGTATTTTGTAAAACACACCAGCAGCTTGAAGAATTCAGATTTTTTAAAAAAATATTTAAAAATGGCTATTTTAGATATTCTTTAGAAATCCAAAATTAAAGTGTAAAGTATAACTATAATGGCAATTACCTACTCCTTTTGTCTGAGAACTCTAGTTGCAATGACTTGCTTTTTAAAAGTAATGCTCCATGTTCTGCTTAGAGTCTACTATGCAGAGCAGTATCTAGTTGGCAGCTGTGTACTGGTGCCTCACAGACAGTAAGCCACCATGGTGATCTACTAGAATGTTATATTGTTTTTTAATCATACTCTTTATTAATTTGGTACAATAAAATTAAAAATCATAATGAAGTTTCAACAGAATAGAATCATAGAATCATAGAGTTGGAAGAGACCGCACGAGCCATCCAGTCCAACCCCCTGCCATGCAGGAAGTCCAAATCAAAGCATCCCCAACAGATGGCCATCCAGCCTCTGCTTTAAGACCTCCAAGGAAGGAGAATCCACTACACTCTGAGGGAGTGTGTTCCACTGTCAAACAGCCCTTACTGTCAGGAAGTTCCTCCTAATGTTCAGGTGGAATCTCTTTTCCTGGAGCTTGCATCCATTGTTCCGGGTCCTGTTCTCTGGAGCAGCAGAAAACAAGCTTGCTCCCTCCTCAGTATGACATCCTTTCAAATACTTAAACAGGGCTATCATATCACCTCTTAACCTTCTCTTCTGCAGGCTAAACATCCCCAGCTCCCTAAGTCGTTCCTCATAGGGCATGGTTTCCAGACCTTTCACCATTTTTGTCGCCCTCCTCTGGACACGCTCCAGTTTCTCAATGTCCTTTTTGAATTGTGGTGCCCAGAACTGGACACAATATTCCAGGTGGGGCCTGACCAGAGCAGAATACAATGGCACAATTACTTCTCTTGATCTAGACACTATACTTTTATTGATGCAGCCTAAAATTGCATTGGCCTTTTTAGCTGCCGTATCGCACTGTTGACTCATGTTCGACTTATCGTCTACTTAGACTCCCAGATCCCTTTCACATGTAGTTTCATTCAGCCATGTGTCCCATCCTATATCTGTGCATTTCATTTTTCTGCCCTAAGTGCAGTACCTTACATTTCTCTGTGTTGAATTTCATTTTGTTAGCTTTGGCCCAGCTTTCTAGTCTATTCAGATCATTTTGAATGTTGATCTTGTCCTCTGGAGTATTAGCTATTCCTCCTAATTTGGTGTCATCTGCAAATTTGATAAGTATGCTCCCAATTCTGTCATCCAGGTCATTGATAAAGATGTTGAATAGCACTGGGCCCAGGACAGATCTCTGTGGGACCCCACTGGTCACTTCTCTCCAGGATGAAAAGGAGCCATTGTTGAGCACCCTTTGGGTTCGGCCGGTCAACCAATTACAGATCCATTTAACAGTTACTTTGTCTAGGCCACATTTTACAAGCTTGTTTGCAAGAATATCATGGGAAACCTTGTCAAAGGCCTTACGGAAATCAAAATATACTATATCCACAGCATTCCCTTCATCTACCAAGCTGGTAACTTTATCAAAGAAAGAGATCAGATTTGTCTGGCATGATTTGTTTCTCTGAAACCCATGTTGACTCTTTGTGATTATGGAATTGCTTTCTAGATGTTCTCTGTTTAATGATCTGCTATAGAATCTTTCCTGGTATAGATGTCAGACTAACTGGCCGATAATTGTTTGGATCCTCTTTCTTCCCCTTTTTGAAGATGGGGACAACGTTTGTCCTCCTCCAGTCTGCTGGGACTTCTCCTGTTCTCCAGGAGTTTTCAAAGATTATTGCCAATGGCTCCGATATTACATTTACATTCTGTTCTCTTGTCATTCTTGATTGTTTCCGTCTTCCTTTAGTTCACAGGATTTTGAAGAGTACTTTTTCCTTAAACTAAAAAAGAAAACCCTCTATTTTGTTATGTATTACATGTCATGCACATAAAAAGAAAGGAAAGGGCTCAATCAACTAAACATATATTAAGAAAGTACTCTCATCATTGCCCTATCTTAACACAAAAATTTATGTCTATTTATTTAACTAATACATATTAAATGTTTAAATCCTTAGCTTTTATTCTTAAGTAGAATGCTTTGTCGGAGGTGTCATTTATTCATTTACAGCCCTGCAGTAACAAAAAGAAATTTATAAAGATATGGGACGAAGAAGATATTATTACACAGATTAACTTTGCAAAATTATAATCTATTAAATATCTAGTAGATTTGTTTTTATATTCCATTTCAACTCCCATATTGCCAATACTTTTCCCCAATCGTCTTTTATTTCAATTATATTTTGCTCTTGTACCTGACAGAATATCTTAGCTAATTCTCTATATTCATTAGCTTTCTGCATCCAATCATCCCATGTTGGCCTTTCTTCAGATTTTCATAATTTAGCTATTGAGACTCTCGCCGTTGTAACTAAGTATAATGTTATCCTCCAAAACTTTTTTTCATCTTGTGTTTTCAGAACTGAGGTCATGCTGAGCAAGTATAGTTCAGGGTTCATTGCGAATTTTATCCCAAAAATCTGTTGAATTGTCTCATGGATTTTTACGCAGCGCCACCATACATGGAAAATCGTCCCTTTCTCTTTTTTACATCTCCAGCACAAACCTTGTTCCAACTTATAGATCTTTTTAAGTTTCCATGATGTATAGTACCACCTATTCATAATTTTCATATTATTTTCTTTGGGGTCTTGTGCTATAGTGAATTTATTCATCTTTCTCCATGCATTTTGCCATTCTTCAATTGAAATCTTACATCCTATATCCCTTGCCCATTTAATCATGTAATCTTTTATAATTTCTTGCTCCATATATCTTTTTAATAGCAAGTTGTATAATTTTGATACCTTTCCCTTATCCGACTGCCAAAGTATTTGGTCTGATTCATTCAGGTTATTCTCAATGCCAATTGTATTCTTGTCTTCTATGTATCTTTGTCTCAGTTGTAAGTAGTTAAACCAGGCAATGTTGTATCCCTCTCTACTAAGTTCTTCCCTTGATTTTATATCCATATTACCTGCACCATCTTTTTAAATTAGATTCCTATATGTTAACCACATTTTGCTCTCTGACCATCTGCCATAAAACCCCTCTTGCATAGAAATCTATATAGGTAAGTTAAAGTAAAACTTCATTTTAATTTTCTCCCATATAGATATAGGGATCTTCTCATTGGGTGGTTCCTGAAATCTCGGTTACACTTAAGTTTTTCATAGCCTAAAAAAGCATGCCAACCAAATATAACTTGTGTCGCCTCTAAATTAAGTAACTCTTTATCTTCTAATTTGATCCAATTTTGGATCCAGATCATACTGCACGCACAACAGTACAATCTCAGATCTGGTACTGAGTATCCTCCTCTTTCTTTCTTATATTTTAAAATCTGCCACTTTATCCTCGGTCTCTACCCTTTCCATATAAATTTTCTAAGTTTTGATTCCTATTCCTTGAGTGTCTTTTCTTTGATCTCTATAGGTAGATTCAACAGCAGGTATAGTAATTTGGGAAGAATTGTCATCTTTATTACTACGATTCTCCCAAGCAGAGAGAGATTTAATCTACAAGAATGTTACCTGGGTAGGCTCTGTCTATGGAGGCTAGCTGTTGGCTTTCCCCTCACCTGGAATGACCACAAAGGATTCAGCCAGCTGGGAGGGTAGTGGAATAATAACAAAATCTATTGTATCCAACTTGGCTTGTGTTCCTTCAGATTCCTGGCTCGTGCTCCCCAGCTTTGTAAAAGCCAATAGCCCTATTGGCTGAAGAATTCTGGGAGCTGCTGTGGAAAAAAAGTAACTTTCCCAAGCTCTAGCATAAGATGATGTATGAGACTCTTTCTCAGTTTTTTGAAAATGAAAGATGTTCTTTGCTTACTCCATGTTTTGCTCTTAGAAAAATTGGTACCATAAACATTTTCCTGCCTGTCATTTTCATTTGAGTCTGATTTGACAGTCTAGAGGGGACCTGCCTTGAGGGGAGCATATGCTACCATCATATTATATCCAAAAGATGAAGTGGTTTCCACTTAGTTTAAAACAAATTATATTAACTGTGAAAACCCTACATTGTAGTTCCGAGTTACCAAAAGGCTATTTATTGTAACTTAAACTTCTCTGGGTTTTAAAATTAAGAGCTCATACTTGGTACCAAGTGGCAGTATTAGGTGCAAGTGATAGCAGGATTTTTTCCAGCAGTGGAGGGAATGGGTTGCAATGGGTTGTTCCTCCCATTTGTTCTGATAGGCAGAACAAAGTTTATGGAAGCAGCCAGCAGGGGAAGCAACTCATGGACAATTCAGTCTTGTTCCTGGCTTGTTCTTGATATGTTGGTCTCTTATTCTCTCTCCCTTTACCCTCTCATTTTTTAAATAAAGGACATTAGTTCTTTCTTATAATTTCAATTCTCATTAAGGACAATGGGACTTGCCCATCCACAGATTTTGATATCCGTGGGGTGGTGGTTGTTGGGTCCAGAACGGATCCCCCACAGATACCAAGGGCCCACTGTACTATCTAGAATTTTGTAGGCCATTGATCATGTGGATAGATATAGATACTGAAATGTGTTTTAGCTTAATACTTTTTTATATATTTCATTTTTGTAATCTGTCCCAAAAATATTTGGAAGAATACAAATATGAGTACCATGAATAAATAAAACATATTCTTTGTATGAGAAAATGAAAACAGCTCCTGGCTTTTTCATCATATCTGAAAACTACAGTATTAGGGCATTGGGACAGCATACCAAAGTACATGGGAAGGAATGAGGCTCTGCCTGAAAACACTTATCAACTAGCAGTTACAGAGTTAATAGGTTTCTTGAACCATGGCCTGTACATTCATGAGGGAAGGACTCCCGGCAAGAGATGGGCTGCACCTCCTGACATTTTTGCTAAGAAACTTGAAAATCTGATCCAAATGATCTTAAATTTAGTTGTGAAGGGAAGGGAGACAGTATTACAGGGGACAAAAGCTTCAGTGATTCAGGAGGAATTGAACCAATAGTACAAATGGCCAACATTGAGAGGAAAAATAAAGAAGGAACAGCAAAAAAGAACCCGTGATCTTAAATGTCTCTGTACTAATGCACAGAGCATGAGAAATAAACAAGATGAATTCAAATTCTTAGCACAGAAGGGCAAATATGACTTACCTAGTAGGATGAATCACATGATTGCAATATAATAATAGAGGGGTATATGTGAGGAGATCATGATGTAAAGGATGAAAACCATGTAGAGAACATTTAGGTGAAAATTAGAGACAAGGGATACATCAGTGACATCATTGTGCATGTCTGTTGTAGATCTCCAAGCCAGATTGAAGATTTGGACAATATCTGCTCAGATATTGTTCAATGTTCAGAGAAGTGGCCTAGATGATAGAGGTCTGAAAATTAAGTCCTATGGCTTAGGAAATGTGGAATATTTATCTTGAAGAACA
Source organism: Sceloporus undulatus (assembly GCF_019175285.1). Lineage (NCBI taxonomy): Eukaryota > Metazoa > Chordata > Lepidosauria > Squamata > Phrynosomatidae > Sceloporus > Sceloporus undulatus. The sequence goes on from NC_056526.1 coordinate 102,624,278, forward strand.
CTGAGATACGATAGACATTTTAAAATATTTCAAAGGATCCCATGTTAAAGATGGAGCAAACTTATTTTCAGCTGCTATGAAGATTAGAACATGGCCCAATGGATTTAAATTGCAAGAAAGTAGCTACCATCTAAACATACTTCCTGACAGTAAGAGCTGTTCCACAGTGGAATACTGTCTTGAAGGATGGTGGATTCTCTTTCTTTGAAAGTCTTTAAACAGAGATTAGAAGACCATCTCTCAGGAGTACTTGGACAGCATTTCCTGCATGACAGATTAAATGGTCCTAGTGATTCCTTCCAGCCTATGATTCCCTGATTCTATGGCCCCATTCTCACTGGGGAATTTGCTGTGGGTGGAACCGAGTCGAATTCAGTAAGCTGGTACCGAATCTCTCCAGAAAGAAGTTTCCACTACCCTTTACCTTGATCAATGCATTTTGCTCCACTGAAGTTCACATTTGCAGTAGCGCTTTAAAATGGAGCCTCCTTTTGTTGTCAATCAAATTCACTTCCACTTTAGTCAAAGGCGACGTGTCCTACAACCACTGGCCAACGGAATGGGAGCTTTCCCCCCTCTTTTTAAAAAAAACTGGCAGCAGCATTCGCATATTCTGTCAACTTATCAAGGTTGTGCATGTGTTGTGTGTGGGACATTTCAGATTTCCTCCTCTTTGCATCCTCTTGCTTTCCCTCTTGTTTCTCCTCCCAGTATGCCACCTCTCCTTCTCTTTTCCTTTGCATCCTCTTGCTTTCCCTCCATTTCCCACACATATGTAGCACAAGCATTCACACATTGTATCAATTTGCCAAATTTGAAAGAGAAACATATGTAGCACAAGCATTCGCATATTCTGTCATACACACACACAAAATATTTTTTTTAAAAAAATACCACTTGCAAAGTGACCAGTGTGAGAGGGGAAGCATGTTCTTCCCACTGCCCACCCTCTGACCTTCATCCCTCCCCCTGAACTTGAGCTGATCATGACCGGCACCAAGTTCACGTTTGCTGGCACCTTGAAAGAAGCAGGTTTTCTAAAAAGAAACGGGGGGGACGCTTTCAGAAAACCTGCTCTGAGGGGGATTTGCTCCAGATTAGGTGTGCAAAACCACAATCTTGGTGTGTAAAAACTGGGGCCAGTGGGAACTTCCCACTTTTAATCCAGTTTGGGATTCTAGCTAAAAAGTAGTCTGAATGGCCCCTATGTTTCTGCTGTGGCTTCACACCTCCACATCAGAACTCCAGATGGGGGAATGTGGCCAGGAGTGGTAAAGGAGATAATACACAGTCCTCTCAGCTCCCAATCACATGATCCATACGGAATAGAAATCTAGACCAGTTCTGAGTTTGCTCACATTACTTGTAGTGAGAAAGAATCTTCTGGTCAAGAGCTTTTAAAGCTCCACATGAAAGGGAGAAAGAATTTGGGGTCTGAGTACATAGATTATCCACCGTACTCACCAGCTCTTGCTCTGTCTCACTATTTCCTGTTTCCAAACCTTATAAAGAATTTGAAAAGAAGGCCATTTTTGAATGACTCAGAGGTGATAGCAGCAGCAGAACAGTATTTCAGTGACCAGACACCAGATTTTTTTAAGGGTTAAAAGAAACATGAGTAATGATGTGCCAAGTGCGTTGAACTTCAGGATGAATATGTGATATAGCAGGTAAGTTTCATGACTCTAGGTCATTCCCTTCTAGGTTGGGTCAAGAACTTTTCAGCACCCCCTCATACTCTCTGGTGTCTTGCACTGTTTTTAGGAAGGCTGTGAAGACACATCCCTCCAAAGCGGCTTTTATAAAACTCGTTTGATATTCATACTGTTGATTTCAAATACTAAGTAGGCCTCTTACATTGGTTTTTTTCTCTCCTACATGCTATTGGCAGCAGGGGCAGACATCCCCCCCACAATGAGAGAAAGGTTTTGCATTGTGATATTGTGTCATTTCACAGTTGCTTTGTGTGGGAGAAATATGACCCCTACGTTGGCTTAACTCACTACAACACTAAAAAATTGTGGGGGAGGGAATGGTAGCTATACTAGCTAGTATTAAATGGGTAGGCTTGCTGAAAAGGGGGAAAATATGCCTGTTTTCTTGACTGCAGCCTGAGAAGGCTTTCCAGTAAAGTGGATTTTGAGGAATTTTAAAAAGTTTCACGACTGTGTAGTTTTAGGGTAAAGTTCCATAACTTAAGGAACAGCAAAGAAGATCAAATTGCACTAATATGCTTATCATCTAAATGCTAATATGTTGGTTGATTAGCTTTACAGAGTACTGCTGTTTTGGATAGAAGGGTGGCTGTTTGACCTGCCACTGCTTTTTCTCTGGGAAAGAAGAAAAATGTCTTAATGTCAGAGCAAATCTCTAGGCAAGACAAAGCACTCTGAAGCCCTAATAAGATAATCAAATTGGATTCTGAGGAGGGAAATAGTGACGTTTTAAACATGAGTTGAGAATTGCTTCTTGTGTATCACAGCTGTTGCACAAGACACAAAAGGTAAGTAGCTTAACTGAGAGCCCTGTGCTGCAGCAGAGGGACACGTGATGTGAATGGCACAATCGTGATTCATTAGATCCTTAGAAAAAGGAGGGTTCAGACTCCCGTCCTTCAGCTCTGGCTTGTTAACCTTATTAGAAATAGAAGAATGGCTAAGAGTTGAGAGAAAGCAGAGCTCGTTTGCAAATACCCTGATTTAAGATTCCTGATCCCAATGCCACCATTGTTGGAGGAGTGTTTTATTACCATTGTCAGAATTTGCAAGTCTTTAATCACTGTGTTAGTTAATACCCTATTTATTACAATCACTTGCTGAATGTTAAATGTGCTAAATTCCACATGTGAAAGTACTTAGTATAATCAGGTAATACATTAACAAGGTAATGCTCAGATGTCAATCTTGGAAGAAAATAGCATATTCCAAGCAAGACACTGGAAACAGACGGATGTACAAAGGGATCAGAGGAAATAGGAGATTTTGTTGGGTCAGATACAGTATTTGACTCTCTGCTTCAGTAGCTACAACTTGTTTATATCCCCAGAAACTTAACTGTTTTCTGCTGAAACGCAATAAAGACAGAACTTGAAATGTTAGAAATAGGGGAAATTGTTAATATAAGGAGGGACATAATTCAGTTTGGTCTGTTGTCATAAATTCATGATGTAAATAATTAGTTTTCAAATAAATCATAAGGCTCTATAGAAAACAGCATGGTGATGTGCCATGTAGGTCTCATTTGCATTGTGGCTGGACTGATCATATCCAGTCCAAGAATGGAATCAGTTATACTGTGGGACTTTAAGAAGTGGGTAAGATATTAAATGGCTTTTGTTGTTTTGATTTATGTCTTTACCTTCTTCATAAGAACGTCTGATAGGTAACAATTTATATATAAATACACAGCTAAAATCATAATTTAAAAATATAAAAACTCATAAATTGCCAGTATCTAAAACAATAAATTACAAATTTGTTCTGAAATACAACAAAAGCAATACAAATAAACAGTAGTGAAAGAAATATCAAATTTTTGCTTATTCCCTAAAAATTTATAAATATATGCTTTTAATTGATGAATGAAAGGCAAGGATAGGGGGATAACTGGATCCTGAAAGGAGTTTTGTGACTGACGGGTCACTACCAAGAAACCTGTGCAGTGCCTGACAGCTTACAGGCCATAATGCTCTGGGGCACCTGAAAGAGAGCCTCCAGGGCTGGCTTTAAATCTTGTGGGTGGGGGATAACCATGGAAGGCAATGGCTTAAATATCAAGGTTCTAAGCTATGTAGGGCTTTGTACACAAATAACAACAGCTTGTGAAGGCCCACTGATTCAGATTATTGAACACCAAATCTGTGCCAAATCCATCACTGACAGATCTTATCACACTGCCCTGTGCCAGAGCAGTAGGCAGCCTGTATCCAATCTGGGTTTCTCCCACAGCTTCTCATGAACAGGGTTTTCACATTCTTGAAAAGCTGCCGGAGAAGCCCAGGTTGGATAAGGGCTGCCTACTGCCCAGGCACAGAGCAGTGTGATAAGATCTGTCAATTATGGTTACAACCCGCATCTATCCTGGCACGGATTTGGCATGCAATAATCTCCTCGCTGTCAGCCATCGCAGAGATTGCAAAACAGATGTCATGTGTTCATTCACTAACCCTGGTAATGCCTGGGAAACAGACTTTTGTAATGGCAATATCTTCCAGAATATCTCCAAAGAAATCCAGTATAGAGCATAGGCAATTCCACTCAAATTATCCCAGTCCAGGAACTGCACATTCTGTGTGTGTGTGTGTGTGTGTGTGTGCGCGCGCGCGCGCGCGCCTTTAAGTTGCCTCTTGACTTATGAAATAGGCCCTGCAGCACCTAGTATTCTTTGGCAGTCTTCCATCCAAGTATTAATCAGTTTCCAACATTAAATTGGATCTGACGCCTTTAGGGTGTTTAGAAAGGTGGACCAATATTTAATAGCCATCAACACTACTCTCCAATGAGGCTTCTTGTCCACCCTACCATTTTTTCCAGTCTAGGCATTGGTCTAGCACTTGCACTGCCTCTCCTAACTCAGATGGAATAGAAAATATAAGTTAGGTGTCACCTGTACCTTTATGACATTGTGTTCCTAATCCTCAGATAATACTTCAGGTCCTAGAGTTTACACATAGACGTTAAACATGATAGGAGGCAAGATAGCAACCTGTGGACCTGCATGATGTAACTACCTGCAGAAATCTCCTAATGCTACTGTCAGTTAATAGACCCAAAGCCAGGGAGATAGGAGTGAAACTGCTTTAATATACAGTGCCTTCTACACCCAACTCTCTCTGCTGCTCCAGGAGGTTACCATGGTTGGTAATATCAAAAGTCACTAAAAGGTCAAACAAAATCAACAGCATACCACTTCCCATCTCTGTGAAGAAAGTAATCAACCAAAGTAATTAACCAGGGCTTACGAAGGCTGTTTCTTTGCTGTGTCTAAGTCTAAAGCCAAACTGAAATAGTTCCAAATAATGTGCTTCCTCCAAGAATGTCTATAGCCAGTCAGGCACCCTCAGCCATTTTATCCAAGACAGAAGTGGGATATTTGCAACTAGATTACAGGTCCTAGGAGAGCATATTCAAAAGAACATGCACTATCACATCCTTTAAAAGAGTTGGCATTACACCCTACTGTTATTTCTTGGATCTACCCAATCAATGCAGTTTTCACTAGCCTTGAAGGTCATATAGTTGGACTAACTCCTAACAAGCATCCCGTCTACATTTTGAAATTGATTCCATTACCAAGGAACAGAAATATTTGTGGAGTCTTATTTTGGTACAAATGTTAATTATAACGCCTTCAAAACCATCACAGAGCTCATCTGAGAAGCTAACTGATTCTGTTCCTAGACCAGATGTGACCAGTCCAGTTGCAACCCAAAGAGATCTGTAGAGCAAATCCCCAACACAGTGGTGGTAGCAAACAGAGCCCATACAGAGGCCTGCTACAGACTGCCAAAATAAAGCTGCTTCGTGTCTCTTTGGAGGTATGCTGTTTAAATGATGCATGCACCCTAAGAATCCGGAAGCTGCACCAAAGCTGCACTCCGGTGCTTAGGAATTGAGTGTGGCTTTGGCGCGACCTCCGGACTCTTAGGACCCATGCATCATTTAAATAGCATACCTCCAAAGAGACCCAAAGCAGCTTTATTTTGGCAGTCTGTAACAGGCCAGACAGACCAAAATAAAGCTGCTTCGGGTCACTTAGGAGGTATGCTGTTTAAATGATATATACATCTTAAAAGGACAGTAGACGCACCAAAGCCATGCTCTAGTCCTAAGGACTGGACAGCAGCCTTGGTGCAGCTTCTGGCCTCTTATCATGTGTGTGTCATTTAAACAGCATACCTCCAAAGTGACCTCAAGCAGCTTTAATTTGACCTGTCTGTATGGGGCTTAAGCTTTCTTTGCCACCAAAACTGTCATAATGGTGGATTCTTCACATTCAGACCATGATTTATGATAGCTGTGCTCTAGCCAACATCCAGTCTTTCAGAGCGCCTCTGAAAACCAGTGAGTGTTAAAATGACTTCAAGAGGAAAAGATGCATTGGAGGGGGGGAGAGGGGGAAGTGCTGAACTAATGTGCAGGCCTGATCCCTGAGTATAATTACTGTATATACTCATGAATAAGTCTAGACATTTAGGTCAAAAAATTGACCCAAAAAGCCTGAGCCAACTTATCCACAGGTTGATGTAAGTGCTGTATCTTAACTCTTATTTAAAAGAAGGAACCATCCCCTGGTGAAAAGCAAGAGTATAATCTGTCCTGGAAGCACAGATCCCCTCTACACTCTCATCCATCTAGCCTTAGGAGTGAGCACAAAGAACTATGTCTGCTGGGATTTTGTAAGTTATTTGACATTGTTTTGCTTTGCTTTGCTTCATCTTTTATGCCCCTGAGTTTTACCCACGATTTATCCATTGGTCATATCAAAATCCATAATTGTGGCCCGAAAACTGGCCCTCAATTTATACATGAGGTTGACTTATAGTCAAGTATATATGGTATGTGGTTGATATTTGTTATTATTTTATTCTGAATATATATTTGTACAGTTTATACTGCTTTGAAGAAATGTTTCCAAATCTTTATCATTGAAGTACTAAAAAGCTAATGAAAAGGATTTTGTTAATCTAATCCAGTTTGAGTCTCTTGACTTGGGAGTTGAAGTCTTTCAAGCCTACTTTTATCTTAACTTTCAACAGGAGCCGATAATTTATGGAATAAGATAGGCAAGGCATCTATTTCCAAATTGCATTCAGGAAATTGATGAACATGTCTTGCCTGTCTTATGAAAATTCCAGCATACTGTTCATTATATTCTTTCTGTTTAAAGGACTGGAGTTTGAAGCCTTCCATTTTCAAACAAGACAGCAATATATTGGCAGGGACTTGGATAAAACTGACCTTGACAGTAAATATGCAGCTTGCTTCAAAAACAAGACTGAGTTCTCCACTCTCTAATATCTTTTAAATCTTGCCTCATGCCATGAACACTTGGTTCCCTGACTTCCACACCTGCTTCTTATCATTAACTACCTATACAAGGATAGAGAAAAAATAAAATACCATGGCATAAAGCCATGATATAAATTTCACTTGATGCTATGAAGCTAAACAGGGAGCATGCCAGATGTGCAGTGCCTACTTTTGGCTATAGTTCATAGAATCATAGAGTTGGAAGAGACCACAAGGGCCATCCAGTCCAACCCCATTCTGCCATGCAGGAAATCTAAATCAAAGCATCCCTGACAGATGGCCATCCAGCCTCTGTTTAAAGACTTCTAAGGACGGAGACTCCACTACACTCTGAGGGAGTTTGTTCCACTGTCGAACAGCCCTTACTGTCAGGAAGTTCTTCCTAATGTTGAGGTGGAATTTCTTTTCCTTCAGCTTGCATCCATTGTTCCGGGTGCTGTTCTCTGGAGCAGCAGAAAACAAGCTTGCTCCCTCCTCAATATGACATCCCTTCAAATATTTAAACAGGGCTATCATATCACCTCTTAACCTTCTCTTCTCCAGTTGTGCCTTTACCTTTGTGTCAGTTTAGTGCTAGGTATGATCAGGAAGCGTGCCTCAAAGTTCACTGTTGTGTAAACCCAATCACAGTTCTACTGGTGATAATTTATCCCAAGAATAAAAGAAAGTAGGCGTTTCTAAAATACACTGTGGAAATCTGGAACCATAATTTCCATCATTTGTAAGGTGGCACTGGAAATAGCCTTGTAAGGTTCAATTTAATCTTTGGCGCTTTACAGACCGCCCAAAAAGGGCGGTCTGCTGGCGCCCATGATTGCTGTGTGAAGGAGCCTCAGCACACAAACCACGCGGCTCCTTCGTGCAGCAAAAAGAAGCCACAAAAAGCAGTTTCTTTTTGTGGCGTGGAAATGGCATCACAAAGCGCCAATGGCGCACTCGTGGCATCATTTCTGCTATGTGACATGCGGACGCTAGGCGTCCGCGACGTCAAAATGGCAGCGCCCATGTTGAATGGGCGCCACCATTTTGTACGTACTCGGCACGTACTAGGGTTAGGGGTGTCTGGAAAGGACGCCCCTTTCTAACCCTAGTACATGCCAAGCACATAGTTTTTGCCCATGAGGAACGGGCCTTTGTTTCCAAAGCTTTAGAAAAAAAGAAGCAACATGTCTTGAGATTTCATTTTAATATATACTTTTGAAGTTCAGTAATGACATCAAAACTGGGCATTTTTTATATGGCAGACAACAATAGCTGCCCACAGGCCTATGCCAGGATCTAGCAGCTGCCTAGATCAGTGATTCATAAGGGGTACTACTGTATTTGTGGCTACAGTAATGTAAGGAATTTTACTTTCTCAGCAGTACCTTGCAGCAGATCTGGACCCAGTATACAATGAAAAGTGCACTACTGTATATACTTGACTATAAGCTGACCTCATGTATAATTTTTGCGGGCCAAAATTATGGATTTTGATAAGTCGAGGGCAAAATTTAGGGGCATGTAACAAAATATCTAAAAGATGTAGCAAAGGAAAACAATACTAAAAAATTTACAAAATTCCAGCTGACATAACTGTTTGTGTTCACACTAAAGGCAGGATGGATGAGATAACAGTAGGGGGGCAGTGCTTCCAGGAAAGATAATGCTCTTGCCTTTCACCTGGAGGTGGTTCCCTTTTTTATATGAGTTAAAGTACAGGACTTACATTGACCCATGGATAAGTCAATCCAGATTTTTAGAGTCAAATTTTTAACTAGATTTTCTAGACTTATACATGAGTATATACAGTACATTCTCTACATTACAATTTACGTAAGTAGTGTCAAGTGGCTCTAGAATTAATGAAGCTTTTGCTCTTCTTTTGTTTTTATTTAAAGGCTTTGAAAAAATATTGAACACTTTCCATACTTTGGACTGTAAATCAATGAATTCGCTTTATATCCAGTAACATTTATAGTTGCCAAGTCATATGAACAGGAATATAATTTCTCAGTTGTTGGTCATTTCATATATGCACAGAAATGCAAAAGACAATTGAGGTCCCTTTCACAAATTAAAGCACTTTGTTACAACTTTAAACGCCATGGCTGCATCCTACAAAATCCTGCGATGTGTACTTTGGCAAGCCACTAGAGCTCCCTGGCAGAGTATCCTACGTAGCATATGAAACCTTACATACTATATGGGAACACTTACAGTATTAATCAACAAAAATGTATAAAGCAGTGGGAAAGCAATTTGATGAAAGTCAGGCAAAGCAGTGACTTTATGCCAGGGCTTTTTCATACCAGTCCCTTTTGCTGGTAGAAGCTGGATTTGTTGTTTGTGCATTAAAGAAACTGATGGCACATTTCCCACTTCCCCACCCATTTGAAAATATTGTGAAACAGTAGCACAAAGGAAAAGCTCCCACACTGTCCACCTGTTTCACCACCTTCCTTGAACTCCTGCTCCATAACCATGCCCATCCCATTTTTCCCCTCTGCAATGTTGGGAAAGCCTGTAGAAGCCACCTTTAAAAGATCATGCTGGAATTGCACAGTAGAAGCATTTTGCAACTACTCACCACAGAATCCTATCATGTGGTCAGAACTCCTCTGTTGTGCCATGTCACCCTTTCCACTTCACCCCTATGAAACATGACAATATACATGTTACAGTGTGATGCATGGTTCCCCTCCGTGTTTCGTTGTTCCCGATATTGTTTTATTGATTTATTTAAAAGAAAACAATTTTATTTCCTCTGCTGGTACCATCAAGCCTCAAGCAGCTGGACAGAGACACCAAGGGGGGGAAATCCAGAGAAGAATTTTTAAAAGCCCAGTCCCTCAGTTCCCTCACCTCAAAAGATGGAAAGGAGATCCTTCCCATTTTCCATCCCACCCCTGTCTTTCTCATTTCTAATGCTGCATTTTGGGAAGTGACTCAGGAAATCTGGCAATGATATAAGTATTTCAATTGTTCCAGGCCTCTTCTTTAGACTCACATCTTATCCCTAGGTTTATGTTCCCAGCTATGCCAGATGTTAACTTGGTGGTGATGTGGACTTTTTCCTTTGCCCATCTTCTAGATCTCCCTTGTACTTCAGTTAATTTCTGCCTCCATTTAGGAAGTAGGGGGAAATGCAGTGTTTGAATTGATGCAGTGAAAACCATTGGTGGTTTTTTAAAAATGTAATTGTTTATAGCACTGTGTTTTTGTCTTCCACCACAGAAGATGTTGCTCAAATTTGTGTGATGTTTTACAGTTAATCTCTTTTTCTATTGGATGGTTAATAAATTTCACAGATTAAAAGAAAGATGGAGGTTTATTTTTAAGTCTAGAGTAATTTGTTGGCTGCAGCCACCCCGGAAAGATTCTTGCTTTCTTCTTAATCCTGATGCATCAAAAGCAAAATTCTTGGGAGACATCTGTCCCTACTTAATGTCATGGTTATGGAACTAGAACTTTCTCTTCAGTTTGACCGTGGCCATCTCTTTGATGGATGTGTTCAGCCTTCATCCGGTTTGATTGCTGTTGTTCAGCCCTTGTTCAGATCTGTGTGTGAACAAGAATGTCTTGACCTAAGATCCTTTTCAATACAGCAGGGATCCTTGATATAAACCATCAAAGGAAACCTTTGATCTTTTGACTATCTTTTAGCTGTCTGCAGCACAATGCAGCAAATATAATGAAAAAAGCCGAGGACTGCTTACTTTAAAGATTCAGCCTCACTTGCAAGCAAACAATAATCAGTGCAGTGATGTTAGTATGGAGTGAATCTTTACTATTAAAAATGAATTCCTTTGAGTCTTTTTTTTTGGGGGGGGGGGGACAGAGAATCTTTGTCACAGAAATTAATGTACCGCCCTTTGCATTAGACAGAGGGAACACATCTGAGAGAGGGAACCAATTGCTTACTTTGGTGCGTACCTTTACATTCATATTATTTTAAGCATACTTGGCCATAATTTGGCTACAAGAACAAAGCCAAAAATCAATTACATGTCTCAAACATGCTTGCACCTAGAGATCTGTGAGAATGCTATTTCCCATATATCCCTCCATGCCTTTAGATATTCTGGCTTTTCCCACTGTTCTTCCCACTGCATTGTCTCATAGGTACCTGAGAACATTCTTTCAGTCTTAGGTACACCTACCTGAGAGTAAGTCTCACTGAATTCATTGGAACAAATATGCACAGGATTGCACTATTAGTTCCTTAGATTAATTGGATAAAACATTCTGATCAGCTAAAAGGCAGATTCTGAAAAATAAATTATTGTTAATACAAGTATTTATGAGCCTGACAATGGCATACACCAAATGCAAATAGCTTTCTGCCTCTATGAGCCAAAATGCAGTTAGTAAGACAACACCTGCTGCAAACTTGTGTAGCTTTAAATGTAAAGTAGGTATCTATTGATTTTTCTCACATGCAGATTTAATGGATTAATTAGCAAAAATGTATGATAAACTAAAATGTCTTTTTTATCATATTTAGTTAGTTTATCATATTTAGTTAGTTTATCATATTTAGCTAGTTTATATTTAGTTAGCAAAATGTCAGTTTATTATATTTAATTAGAGATACAGTGGTTCAGCAGTTAAGACGCCAACTCGGATAATTGCAAGGTTGGCAGGTTGGCAGTTCAAGACTCAAGCACCACGTGATGGGTTCAGCTCCCATCACTAGTCCCAGCTTCTGCCAACCTGTCAGTTCGAAAGCATGGCAATGATGGCAATGCCAAACCTCCTCTGAAGAAGCTTGCCAAGGAAGCCCCATGATAGGGTCTCTATAAATCAGAAATGACTTGAAGGCATACAACAACAACAACATTAACATATTTATGTAATTTCTTGAACACTCTCCACAAACCAGCAACTGGTGACTTTCTGACTGGCACTGGTCTATGGACTACCACTTTGAATTGCACCACCCTACAATATGACCTCAGATAATCTGTAGTGTGCAACTGATAATTTAAAAAAAATGAAAATAAAAAGTTTAAAATGGATTGAAACAGGAGAGAATGGTATAACTTTCATTCTCTGCTTGTGAACTACGAAAGGCAAGCTGAAAAGACCACTACATTTGAGCAGACCTGGCAAGGTAATTTTAAAAAAGGAGAGTGAAGCGTGTCTTGCTATTATCTTCTTTTTAAATGAGAAAAATCTCGTGTCTGTGACCTAAATAATTACTAATAATAGTCTGAGAATGAAGTGAATGTTTCTCTTCTGTGTTAAAGGTTGGACAACCTGACACATTATTCTGAAAATGGCCAATTCTCTGCATATTCTGTTTTTAGAAAACAGTCCCCTGGAATAGTTACTTAAAGGCATGTCTGCAGACATGAGGGCAATAATCTGACTGGAGCCAGCCAGTCCATGACCTTACATACACTGTGTAGAAAAAAAAACCACACCTTGCCCTCATTCTTACTCCACCCTCTACAAAACAAATCACACCATTCCAGTTTCATAACTTTAAAGATATAGTGCCTACTTTTGTAATAAAACATCACTATGGAATTGTTGCAGATTTTAAGTAAGGTTTTTCCCCCCTGTGCTTTTAAATGACATAAGCATTACTTTTCTAAACCATTTTAACTTGGAAAAACTGATTTTAGTAGAATAATTCTCACATAAGCAGAGAGAGAGAGATTGGGAGAGATTTGGCTTAAATGATCAAGGTTTTTTTTAATGAATTCAGTGTACTTTTGAAATATGCAACTAAGATTTTGATTTTATAATTCAAACTTTATATTGACTAGTGGGTTAAATAGATTAATAAATTAAGAAATTTACCAGTTTCTATTCTTCATCATATATGTTATTTGATATCATAGCAGTTTACTACGAATAGCATAATGTTAATACAACAGTCTCAAATATGAGGGCTGTACACATAGGCCAAAAGACCTGTGTTCTCCCCAATCAGTCATTGTCCTGTTTACATGATGCAAACCAACATCCCTGGGTTGAATGAACATTGATGTGGTGGATCTCACCCAAACCCAGAACACTGGCCCATATCCTGGTCCAAAAAGGCTGGCAGTTTGTTGTGGAATTTCTCCAAAAAAATGCCATGACAGCTGGAAGACTGGACAGCCACCATGCCCCTTACCTACCATGCCCACCACTGATTACTGTCAAGGCCTCCACCACAGTGTGTGGCACCAGAAGGGGTGCCTGGCTACATGGGTGAAGCCAGGCACTCTGTTTTCACCTTTATGGCCATTATGGGGGCCTTTACAGTGACCAGCAGCAGCAGCAGCTACGGGGGTGGGCTCCACAATGAAACAACGGGCAGACATTTGAACATTGATTTGTCATTGTGTCAGCCCAGGTAGGTACTGGCGATGGGAACAGGCCACATACATGGGCAGAATACCACAGGGTGGCCCATGTATCCCACCCATATGTTCAAGCACCACTGTCAAAAACTGATTGCTGCTGCATAAATCTTCAAATGCTGATGAAAAATATCTATACAATATGTCTGCAAATGTATTTTTTTTACATTAAATTCTATTGGGATGTTCTTCAGGTTGTAATCTGGCATGATGGTTGGTTTAGTGTTCTTCTTTAGCTTTACTCTCATTTTTTATAAACAGAAGTTCATGGTATATGTGCCATACTCTGCTCCTAGTCTTGTTGTTACAGGGAGAATGGGATTTTTCCATTTTCTGCTTCCAGTTATATGATCTGTTTGATTCTGTAGAGTGGAACTCCCTCAGAATGTTGTGGAGTCTCCTTCCTTGGAGGTCTTTAAATAGAGGGCCATCTGTCAGGGATGCTTTGATTGAGAGTTCCTGCATGGCAGGGGGTTGGACTGAATGGTCCTTGTGGTCTCTTCCAACTCTATGATTCTATGATTCTATTGATTTATTTTACCTGCTTCTTCACTGAATTTCAGCTTCTTGGCTTATCATACAGTGCTGCCACATGGAAGCACAATCCAAGTTAGGTCACTCCTATTCATTTGGCAATCTACTTCCCCCCTGAATCAGGTGATGTCCATGTATACATCTGCCTCATGGTTTATTTGATTAATGTTTTTTGTGGTAAACCAACTGTTGACTTTGCAGAATCCAATCAGTCACTCTCCTGCTTAGTTTCTTGAGCCTTGGACAAATTTTCCTACAATCTTTCATTCTGCTCTGTTTCCTACTTTTGCATTAGAATCACCTATGTTTAACAAATCTTGTTTTGATGTGTGATAAATGTCCTGCTGGACTCTATCATAGAATCTTTCAGCTTTTGTTCTTCTGCCTCCGTAACTGGAGCATAAACTTGGATTTTTGGCCTGTTACAGACTGCCAAAATAAAGCTGATTGGGGTCTCTTTGGAGGCATGCTATTTAAATGATGCATGGGTCCTAAGAGTCCGGAGGTTGCGCCAAAGCCACACTCCATTCCTAAGCACTAGCGTGCAGCTTTGGTGCAGCTTCCGGATTCTTAGGATGCATGCATCATTTAAACAGCATACCTCCAAAGAGACCCAAAGCAGCTTTATTTTGGCAGTCTGTAACAGGCCATAGTTATACTGATGGGGTTTATCTTCAGAAGTCTGTTGCCTGCCTGCTTCCTTGCTGCTCTTCACCGGTCTCGTTGGACTGCTGCTTTCTTCAAACACCTGCACTCCCTACAGAATCAGGCCTTAAGTACTCAACCAACTACTGGCTAATAAGCCAGAAAACCACCTTTCCCCTTTGCAAAAGGGGGGAATCTGGGTGCTTCTTACAGTGGGTCTGCTGGCAGTGGAGTCACTCACTGCCTAGGGGATAACACCAGAGGAGGGAATCCTTTTTTGGGGTAGCTGCTTTAGGGTGGAGCAAAGGCTGGTCCCTTAGCTTGAAAGGGGAAGGAATGCTTTTGTAATTTTAAATGACCTGTCCACCGGCAAAAGAAAATACGTTATACGGAGAGCACATGAGGGAAAGCAGCCCAGGAAGCAGCCATTACGATGATGATGTGCAGAGGGATATATGGCATGGGGAGACAGGTCTGTTATCATTGTAAAAGGGAGAGCCACAGGTTAGTCTTAAACTGGCCTCCATTTCAAATTGTCTGAGTAGTCTTGGCAATAGGTTGTGTGAGCTGAAAGTGCTGCTGCTCAATGCCACAGTGAAACAAAAAACCCTGATCCAGGACTTGATCCTGGATGAGCATGCTGACCTATTATGGAGATCTGGCTGGGTCAAGCTAGGGGATCAATTTCTCCCTGCTTTATCCAACTGGATTCTCTATACAATATCAGGTGAGGCCGGTGGGGTAGTTTCAGGGGTCTGTCAGGATCCATCTCCTTCACCTAGTGCCTTCTCCCACAGTCTGCTGAGTTTGAGTGGATGTTATTCAGGTGGTCAGCCAGGATGGAATAGGGATTCTGTTGATATACCTCCCACCTTGCGGTCCACTACTCCCCTTTCCTGAGCTTGTTGAGTTGGTCTCAGTGGCAGCTTTGGAGTCCCTTGACTTATTGTACTGGAGGACTGCAACATCCATATAGATACTGCTTTCTCAGGAGTAGCTCAGGACTTCACATCCACCATGACAATCATATGGAATATGGAAATGTTGGTTTTCTGACTACAGCTACCAGAACAGTCTTAGATTTGTTGTCAAAAGAGTAACTTTTTAAAACTCTCATTTGCTATCTACCTTCTAGCATACACGGTTCCATGCTGCTCTAACTACATATGTAGGGTTAGGTTTTTATTAATCTTCTATTTCTCTGCACTGATTTAATAGTAGTTTTTTTTGTTTTAATAAATAATAATAATAATAATAATAATAATAATAATAATAATAATAATAAATTATTTATATTTTCCCGTTTCTCCCAGGTGGATTGAAGCGGGATTGTTTTGGTACTGAACATGCTTTCAGCTTCAGTCCATTTGCATCCTTAGCAACAGCACTACTCGTACTTGTCTTCTGGTCTTCCCCAGGATCTCATTGAATGCCTTCTGACCCAGGGATGTCATCTTCTGGCACTACCTCTTTTTTCATTTTGGACTGTCCCACCACAGGGTTTTGAGATCCTCCACCAGTGTCACCCCCAACCAATACTGCAGCCCAGTAGCTGTTTGTAGAATATGATTCTAACATTGTAAACATTTTCAAAATATGCAGTATTTCTTCTGCTTTACACAGTATTTTTCTCACATTTTCAAACATATATTCACATTTGCATTTTATGAAGCTTTTAAAGCATGGAATGGAAATGAAAATGTTTCTGTTCTTGGGGTTTAAACTTAAAGTAGAATTGAAGTTTTCATGTCAACACTGAGTCAAGTTCTGTATCAAGATGTACAAACTGGAGAAGAGTATTACTTTGTAAATGCAAATCACGCCAGATTATTTTTGCCAGTCTATCTGGAAACATCAATGAAAAACTTTAAAAGTACCTCTCGATCCATTCAAGAGCAGTTTTCTTAGTATTAAATAGATGAAGCCCATATACATCAGGGATTTTAGGAAAGGGGTTTCACTTCAGAGGGTTTTGCTTTCATATAGACTTCCCCCATGGCAGACCTTCTCCTAGGAAGTACTGTGTGTTGTTGTTAAAGAATTTGCTAATGTTGCCTTTCTGGCTACACCTCCCAGAACAGCTCTGTTGAATTTGTTGTCCAAAAAGTAACTTTTTAAAGTTCACATTTGCTATCTATCCTCTGATACATATGGTTCCATACTACTCTAATTATGTAGAAACCCCACATTAAAAATGAACTCGAGGCCAGTACAGACCAGCACGATATTCTGGCTTCCTAGCAGCATGGGAACATGGCATATGGACGCCGCCTACCCTGGCGCTGCCCCGAAGCCGGCGTCATGCTGCCTGCCTGCCCAGAAGGCGGGCAGCAATGCAGTGCTGTAGCGGCATGGCATTCACACACTGCACGCAGCAGGAGTGCTGAAAAGGTACCACACAGGTGGAAAAACTGCCCCTTTTCCAGCACAAAAAGAAGCAGCATTTTGATGCTTCTTTTTGCTTCATAAAAAAGCCAGAATAAGGGTGTGCAGTTGCCAATGGCTCTTTCAAGGGTGGTGTCAAGCCGCCCATTTGGGCCGGTCTATTTTAGCCCTTAGTCAATATTTTAATAATAATAATAATAATAATATAATAAAAACTTCATTTATATACCATTTTTCCATAGCGATCAAAGCGGTTCACAGTAGTATCAAACTGTGATACTTTTAAGCATTAGCTGCTGTTTTCTCAGCTTTCCATCTGCAGTGTGGGCTTAAACAGGAGGTAGCAATGAGGTGCTAATTGAACTGTACCACTTCAGGTAGGATATGCATTTCTGAATGTTGTCTCATATACACATAACCCTTTCAAACAAAAAGCATGAAAATCTGGGGTGGGGATGAAAACACATGAATACAATCCTTCACTGGCTGTCTAGTTGCAAAGTGTTTTTAATGAAAAGGAGTATTTAAAAGGGGGTGCCTTAATAGAATAGTGGTTTAATTCATTTTTTTGCCTCAGCATTGTACCATTCACCCTGCCCTACAACATGGATAGGGGAACCTGATTTCCTGTTTTTGGGATAGTGTATAAGAAATGCTTCACACATTGGTGTTTGGAAAGGGCCAGCATCACAGTCTACAGAAAAATATTTAAAAATTTGGATAAGACCAGAAGCTTGGCTATGGAATAACAAGCAAATACATATTTATATATATGTTTGGGATAGCAAAATTAGATTTTATAGCTCTACAACCTTCCACAATATTTATGGTTAGAAATATATCAGCAATCGCTGGGTGTGTTTCATTGCCTTTCTCGCTCCCTCGCATGAAACTAAGCAGAATTTTCCCAGGAGCATAGGCACTTGTTACATCTTGTCAGAGCCTGTGGTGGAGGTTTAGTGAAGCGCATGATAACATCAAACCCTGCAAACACAGAGGCATGGGAATGTTTTTCTGCATGAATATCTTAGTGAACAAAAGCTGCTTAATTAAAATGAGCACACAACAAATGACCATGTAATTAACACACATTATTCCCAAATTATTTCTTGAAGGACTGGCTTTTCTTCAGATAAGTATCATTTTATAATATTTTCCATTAATAATTGCAATTACCATTTAAACTAGTTATTTAAAAAACTATAACCTAATCCTAATTTTCAAATGCAATTTGTTAACTGTACATTATACAGGTGCATATGGACCAATACCTGGACCAGTCATGCAACAGTGTAGTGCAAATGGGTCCATAGATTATTATTGTTGCCATGTATTTATATAGCACCACCACTGTACATGGCAGTTTACAATTAAAAGAACAATAAAATAGTTCCCCAACCTCCAGGTTACATAACACAAAAGGAAAAGGGGATGGCAGTGTGAGAGAGGATAAAGACCAGCTGGTATTGCCTCTTCTCTCCCTCAACAGCCAGAGCAGTGGCATTTGGGATAGCGGGAGGGTCCTTCATCTGTTTCTGGGCCTAGACATGGTGAAGATTTGCCAGTTTCTTCTCTCCTTCTGAGGCAATGGCAATGGCAGTATTACAAGGGAATCAGCCAACGAAAATACTAGTATGAATGCCACTGAGTCTAATGATACAATCCAGATTCAAGCTGAAAGGATGTTCAGCTACTGACATTCTGAAAGGCTCTGTGGTGCCTTCTAAGAAGATATTGATCCCACACCAAAACAAGACCATAGGCAACTGAATATAAAAGTAGAAAACATAATAAAACCAAACGTTGTTGGAGAATTTGGCCTAGAATCAAGAAATGATTCAGGACAGTAACTATGTAGAGAAATCTTGTAGCACTTTAAAAACTAACTGAAAGAAATAAGTTGGCAGCATGAGCTTTCATAGACTTCAGTCTACTTCCTCAAATGCATCTTAGGAAGTAGACTGAAGTCTACGAAAGCTCATGCTACCAAATTTCTTTCAGTTAGTTTCAAAGGTGCTTACAAGTTCTTTCTACGTACTGATTCTACAGACTAACAGTTATATCTTTGAATTCTACCACTTAGTGAATTTTGTGAGACCAACTGTGTTAACTGAAACCATGTACTTAAGGCAATCAAATAGATGACTGTGTATATAGACATTAGTGGATTGCCTCTATTAGGGTATTAAAAGAACTGGCAAATGTAATATCGGAGCCATTGGCAATAATCTTTGAAAACTCCTGGAAAACAGGAGAGATCCCAGCAGACTGGCGGAGGGCAAATGTCGTCCCCATCTTCAAAAAGGGGAAAAAAGAGGATCCCAACAATTATCGTCCAGTTAGTCTGACATCAGTACTAGGAAAGATTCTGGAGCAGATAATTAAACAGAGAGTCTGTGAACATCTAGAAGGCAATGCCATAATCACAAAAAGTCAACATGGGTTTCAGAGAAACAAGTCATGCCAGACAAACCTAATCTCTTTCTTTGATAAAATTATCAGCTTGGTAGATGAAGGGAATGCTGTGGATATAGTATATCTTGATTTCAGTAAGGCCTTTGACAAAGTTCCCCATGACATTCTTGCAAACAAGCTTGTAAAATGTGGGCTAGACAAAGGAACTGTTAAATGGATCTGTAATTGGTTGACCGGCCGAACCCAAAGGGTGCTCAACAATGGCTCCTTTTCATCCTGGAGAAAAGTGACCAGTGGGGTCCCACAGGGCTCTGTCCTGGGCCCAGTGCTATTCAACATCTTTATCAATGACCTGGATGACAGAATTGGGAGCATACTTATTAAATTTGCAGATGATACCAAATTAGGGGGAATAGCTGAATAGACCTGAATAGACTAGAAAGCTGGGCCACAGCTAACAAAATGAAATTCAACACGGAGAAATGTAAGGTATTGCACTTAGGGCGGAAAAATAAAATGCACAGATATAGGATGGGTGACACCTGGCTGAATGAAACTATGTGTGAAAGTGATCTAGGAGTCCAAGTAGACCACAAGTTGAACATGAGTGAACAGTGTGATGCGGCAGCTAAAAAGGCCAATGCTATTTTAGGCTGCATCAGTACAAGTATATTATCTAGATCAAGGGAAGTAATAGTGCCACTGTATTCTGCTTTGGTCAGGCCCCACCTAGAATATTGTGTCCAGTTCTGGGCGCCACAATTCAGAAAGGACATTGAGAAACTGGAGCGTGTCCAAAGGAGGGCGACAAAAATGGTGAAGGGTCTGGAAACCATGCCCTATGAGGAACGACTTAGGGAGCTAGGGATGTTTAGCCTGGAGAAAAGAAGGTTAAGAGGTGATATGATCGCCCTGTTTAAATATTTGAAGGGATGTCATATTGAAGAGGGAGCAAGCTTGTTTTCTGCTGCTCCAGAGAACAGGACCCGGAACAATGGATGCAAGCTACAGGAAAAGAGATTCAACCTGAACATTAGGAGGAACTTCCTGACAGTAAGGGCTGTTCGACAGTGGAATGCACTCCCTCGGAGGGTGATAGAGTCTCCTTCCTTGGAGGTCTTTAAACAGAGGCTGGATGGCCATCTGTCAGGGATGCTTTGATTTGGATTTCCTGCATGGCAGGGGGTTGGACTGGATGGCCCTAGTGGTCTCTTCCAACTCTATGATTCTATGATTCTATGATTCTATTGAAATAAAATATAATTGTAAAAAGAAAATGGAGAAGTTCTACTATCCAAAAACAAGACCAGATTATTCCAAAAACAAGACCAGATGCACATTATAGCACAATTGATACATTCCTTTTATCAAAAATGAGAGTAAAACTAAAGAAAATATTAAATCAATCATAATGGCAAAAATGTAATCTAAAAAATATCTCTGAAGAATTCAAAAAAACATTTAAAGAACAAGTTTGCATTAGCAAGCTAAATGACCAGGAATCAAAAAAACTCTGGACTGAAATCAAGGACATTATCAGAGAAGAATGAAAAGAGACTATATATGTAGCGAAATGGAAATACAAGCTTTATTGTATTTATTGGATGACAAATGAACCTCTTCAAGTAGTTAAGGACAGATGAAAAGACAAAGGTGTGAGAAATAGGGTCAGAAATCCTGAATGCAACTGTTCAGTAATTTGTAATTTCTACTTTGGGACAACTATTATAATAATTAGTGCAAAGAAATAGAAACAACAATCAAAAGGGAAGAACAAGAGACCTATTCTACAGTATCTGAGAAATTAAAGAGAACTTTAAACCAAGAGTGGGGATGATAAATGTCCAAGGTAGAACACACTATATGATCAAGACAAAATAAAAAGATGATGTAAGCAATACAGTAAAGACATTTTTGCAGAGATTGTAAATTCTTCATCAAACAGTACTTCTCTGAAAGAATCTGTCATCCTTTATCTTTTTTATAAGATAAAGAACAACAGATTCTTTCAGGGAAGTACTGTTTAATGAAGAATTTACAATTTCAGAAAGGCATTTTTACATGCTAAATGCAGTCTCACTTTTTTAAAAAAAATGTTTTACCTTTGTTGGAGGTTGAAACCTCAAACAGTAAAGCCCCAAACCCTTTGCGCCCTCTTTAGGATAAAAAGTGGTATATTCACATCAAGAAAACATATCTAGGTTGGTCATACAGCAAAGTATAATAACTCTTCAAAGTTTTAGGTGTCTTCCTCCAACAAAGATAAACTTTTTTTAAAAATGGAACTACATTTGATGTGTTTTACCTAAACAGCACCTAAAAATTTTCCTAATGCAACAGCATGGAGACCTAATGCAATGGCATGCAGTAGTCTGTCTGCATGGATATCCATAGAATCATAGAATCGTAGAGTTGGAAAAGACCACAAGGGCCATCCAACCCAACCCCCTGCTATGCAAGAACTCTCAGTCAAAGCATCCCCGACAGATGGCCATCCAGCCTCTGCTTAAAGACCTCTAAGTAGGGACACTCCACTATACTCCGAGGGAGTGTGTTCCACTGTCCAACAGCCCTTACTGTCAAGAAGCTCCTCCTAATGTTGAGGTCGAATCTCTTTTCCTGTAGCTTGAATCCATTGCTCCGAGTCCTAGTCTCTGGAGCAGCAGAAAACAAGTTTGCTCCCTCCTCAATATGACATCCCTTCAAGTATTTAAACAGGGCTATCATATCACCTCTTAACCTTCTCTTCTCCCTCCATACTGTCTTAACTGAGAACAACATCTTGACAAAATGTAGGCTTGTGACTAACATCATCATACCGCTCTTTCTTTTAATACCTTTGCCTGATGAAGAAGCCAGTGGAGCTTCAAAAACTTGCAACATGCATTTTGTTCATTTTGTTTGGTCCCATAAAGATATCATCATTTGTGGATTTTGGATGTCACATTGTCACCAATCAACCTACTGAGTGACCATGGGCAAGTCACATACTCTCAACCTCAGCGGAAGGTAGAGGAAAATCTCCTTTGAACAAATCATGCCAAGAAAACCCAATGATGGGTTTGCCTTAGGGTCACCGTAAGATGGAAATGACTTGAAGACACATGATGACAACAACAATTGTTGTAGGACCTGTGAGCTGCATTGAGTTCCCTCTGGGAAAAAGGCAGCATACAAATGAAATGAATAAATATATAAGCCTGACATCAAAACCAGGAAAAAAATCTAGAACAGAACATTAAACAAACACTCTGTAAGCACTTAGAAAAGAATGTTGTGATCACTAAAATTCAAAGACGATTCTTCTCTCTTTTTTTGGTAGAGTAACAAAGAAGGTACAGAGTAGCTTAGTGGTTAAGACACCAATTGTGATGATCAAAAGGTCAGAAGGTTGGCAGTTCAAGGCCCAAGTGCTGCATGATGTGGTGAGCTCCTGTCACTACTCCCAGCTTTTGCTTACCTAGCAAGTAGCAAATGCAAGTAGATAAATAAATACCACTTCAGTGGAAAGGTAATAGTGTTCCCTGAAGTCATGTTGGCCACATGACCATCAGAGTCATCTTTGGATAAATGCTGGCTCTTCAGCTCAATAACAGAGATGAGCACTGCCCCCTACAGTTGGTTACAACTAGACATTCAGGTCAAGGGGAAACCTTTACCTTTACCTTAACAAACAAGTTAGAAGGGAATGCTGTGGATGTAGCATGTCTTGATTTTAGTAAAGCCTTTGACAAGGTCCCCCATGATATTCTTGTGAACAAGTTAGGAAAACATGGTCTAGACCAGTGGTCCCCAAACTGTGCTCTTTAAGGGATTTTGGACTTCAGCTCCCAGAATCCCAGACTATTGGCCAGCATGGCTAAGATTTCTGGAAGCTGAAGTCCAAAATCTCTTAAAGGGAACAGTTTGGAGACCACTGGTCTAGACAATGCTACTGTTAGGTGAATTGGTAACTGGTTGACTAGCCTAACCCAAAGAGTCCTCAGCAATGGCTCCTTTTCAGCCTGGAGAGAAATAACTAGCAGGGTGCCACAGGGGTCTGTCCTGGGCCAAGTGCTATTCAGCATCTTTATCAATGACTAGGATGATGAAATAGAAGGCATATTTATCAAATCTGCAGATGACAATAAATTAGGACAGAAAGCTAAAATCCCAAAAGACAGGATCAAGATTCAAAATGACCATAACAGATTAGGGAGCTGGGCAAAACTAACAAAATTAATTTCTCAGCAAGAAATGTAAGGTGAACTTAGGCAGAAAGAAATGAAATGCACAGTTACAGAATGAATGACATCCAGCTCACCTCACCTGGAATACTGGGCACCACAATTCAAAGAGAATATTTGACAAGCTGGAATGTGTCTAGAGGAGGGTGAACAAAATGGTAAAAGGTCTAGAAATCATTCCCTATGAGGGGCAGCTTAGGGAGCTGGATATGTTTAGCCTTGAGAAGAGATGGTTAAGAGGTGACATGATAGTCATGTTTAAATATTTGAAAGAGTGGCATTACTGAAGATAGAACAAGCTTGTTTTCTGCTAAGGCCCAGTGCAGACTGGCAATTTGTGCCAGCCTGAGGCCAAAATCAGGGTTCTGTAGGGCTGGGCGTCCGCACACACCCAGGCCTACTATTGGTGCGGGTGCGCCATGATGCCATGCGCCTGTCCATATGGGCATGCAGTGATGGTGTCCATGTGGTTCAGTGCCCAAACAGCACCGCACCATTCAGACATCTTTGTTGCGCGATAGTGCACCAATGGCACCTTGCACACAGTGCGAAAAGAACCTGCCAGAAGCTGGTTCTTTTTAGGCCTCATGGAGGTCACAGCGTTTGTCTGCTGCAGCTTTCATCTGGGAGAGAAGTCTCCCAATCTCTACAGCCCCTAACTACAGGAAAAGAGATTCCATCTAAATATTAGGAAGAACTTGCTGATGGTAAGAGCTGTTTGACAGTAGAATACACTGCTTCAGAATGTTGTAGTGTCTTCTTTTTGGAGGTTTTTAAAGAGAGGCTGGATGGCCATCTATCAGGAGTGTTTTGATTGTACCTGCATGACAGAGGGTTGATCTGAATGGTCCTTGTAATCTCTTCTAGCTCTAGGAATATATGATTCTAGTTTTGTTAGATGGAAAGAATATGTTAAATATGATTACATTTCTTGAGTCGATGTGTATACACTTATATGAAATAATAATTTAAAGAAGGTATGTGAATAAATTGTGGGATGGGGGTTAATAGTGGTTCTTAGCATAAGAGATTATAGACTGCAAATGTCAGACATGTGGGAGATAAACCACAGAGGGACAGTTTTAAAAAAAGACCAAAAAAGGAATGTCACTATGTCACCATTCATACTCTTTCTTTTCACCTATAATTAAGTCTTTTTTTAAAAAAAATCCCACTGTAACTATTCAAGGAAAGGAAAAAACTTTAAAATAGAATGAATTCAAAAGGGCACCATTATGTTAAATATTTCAGGGATTACCTCCCTCCAGCCCTTTGACTGAGGAAACAGTGAACATTTTGGGTGCCTGGTTGGATTGGAAACAGCTGTGGAAAGTTTGTAGATATGGAGATTTTCTGTTTCTAACTTAGGAATGAAGGCAGAGGGAAAGGATTCCTTTTGGCAGAAACTCCTTGCACTGGAATTTTTGCAGCCTTATTCAAAATTTCTGTTTATAAGAATATAATTAGAATAACAAGAACAAAAGTAAACACAATCATGAGTATATGGCATGATGAATGGGAGTCCCTCCATTTATCAGGACCTTCTTCACTTGGGGGGGGGTTACTGTAACATGAGGGGTCATGACATCACTGGTGGTGTGAGGGCATTGCTGGGATGGTTAATCATTGTAGGCTGGCAGCAAGTTGTTTTTGGGATTAAGATAGTCTCAAGGGGTCCCATCCATCTTAGTGGAGTGGGACCATAGAGTACCTTCTCATGTTGGCATTGATTTCTTCTGCTTCTGTCTTACTCCCTGGGAAGGAATTTAAGACAAGGTAGGAAACAGAGAAAACCATCACATATGGGTATTCAGTGTGCTTCACTCCTATGATATCAGTAAACAAAGAATCATTCAAAGGAGGTAGAATTATTTTCATGAGCAGTTCCAAGTTTTGGGAAGTCCAAGATTTCCTCTGCAGTAATCTACATACAGAGAGAGAGAGAAAGAGAAATTATCCTTTTTCACCATTGCCACCACTGCCAGTGAATTGCTTTCTCCCTCTGGGTTCTGTCCACCCAGCAGAAAAAGAGCACAAGACAGTTGCCCCATTCCTCCTGCCACTTTTCTCATGCTATAAGGTGAACCGCTATCAGCAAAGAGGAGAACCACTGTCAGGAGGCTCCTGGATTCAGCACGTGTGTGGGCCTTGACAGCTGTCCCACAATAATGACCTGATTACTTTATTATATATCTTATCCTTCTGTACAAGCAGACATTGAGTGTCATTCTCTTTGCAATTCATCCAAAGAGGGCAAAGTTACAGTGAAGGACATGGAAGACCTATCCTGAATCCTACTACAATACAAGCATATCTCATTTAACAAAGTAGATGTGTTCTGATGTTTAACAGAAATGTTGGTACCAGAAGCAGAAATAATATGGAAAGAATAAGGATAGGTTCCTCCATCACATAAAAGAAGAGCAGTTCAACATGTTTCAGCACACTCTCTGTTCAAACCTAACATTATACACATGTGAAATTAAATAGCCAGGTCAGCTAAGCCTTGTATAAATAACAAAAGCATGTTGAATCTTCTAGAGACTATCTGAAGGATTTTTGAATCCTGCCTTGAATCCCACTGTGGGAGAAAGGTAGAATATACATCCTAGAAATAGGATTGTGATTGTGCTTGATTTTATTGACTACTTTATTGGTAGTATTTTATTGGGAATTGTTGTTTTTAACACTATTTTAAGGTGAGAGGGAGATAGGGAATTGGATTTTATATGTTTTGCTGTGTTTTTTTACTTGTGGTTTGTTGTGTTCTATTTTTATAGTTCTTATGTTTGTTGTTAGCCGCCTTGATCCAATATAGGGAGAGGCAGGATACAAAAAAAATTTATTATTATTATTATTATTATTATTATTATTATTATTATTACCTATGTTAGCCACTTTGATTGTTTTCTTACAGAAAAGCGGGGTACAAATAAAAGTTTTATTACTTGAACCGTGTAATACAGTAAGAGGTATGGTTTTAATATCTAAAGTTATCTGAAACCTTATGTGTATGAAGATTTTCAACAAGTCTTGGATAAAATCTGTTCAAAAATGCCCCAAGAGAGCATGTTAGCCTCCAAAAACCAACAAGAAATGGTAACAAATAAATTCCTCATTCCATGAAAGAAATAATGACATTTCCAGATGTTGTATTACTTGCAAAAGAAACTTTGTTATTATGTCTGCATTATGAGTTGCAAATAAGCACTGCTCAGACTGCAATCATATGCATACTTTTGTTACTGTGTGCCTTCAAGTCATTTCCAAATTATGGTGATCCTAAGGTAAACCTACCATGGAGTTTTCTTGGCAAGATTTCTTCATAGGAGGTTTGCCATTGTCTTCCCTTGAGGCTGAGAGCATGTTAGTTGCTCAAAGCTACCCAATGAATTTCATAGCTGAGCTGGGACCTGAGTCCTGGTCTCCAGAGTCACAGGAGATTATCAGACAGGGGGGAATGGGGGAAGAAAAAGGCACACTCCCACCAAAGTCGTGCAATCACACTGAAGATTTTCAGATGATGTCATGCTTATTCAGGACTTAACCCATGAAGATCCAGGAATGCGTCAGCAACAAACCATTCCTGGGACTTTCCCATGAATGGTTTGTTGCTGGAGCATTTCTGGATCTTCATGGGTTAAGTCCTGGGTAATCGCGATGTGTCTGAAAGTCTTCAATGCAATTGCATGATTTTGCTGGGAGTAATCCCAGCTTTTTTCCCTGCCTGATAATCTCCACAGTCCAGCACTCAAACTGCTACACCACACTATATACTTCATAGGAACTAATTTTCACTTTAAACCTGATTATGACTTCTAATTCTGGATAAACAAGGGTAGGATGCTTATTAGGTCTAGGTGGAAAGACACAAAAAGAAAGTGTGTATGTAGGTTTGTTTTTATACATGTGGAAACAGGCAAGCAGATAGGGAGAATATTATTAAAGTATTATTGTCAATTACATCACTCATTTTTGAAGTATATGCTGAAGCAGTCCAAGCTGAAGATAATATTTTCTGACTGGTGGATTACAGTTAGCCGAAATATATATTATGCTATGTAGTAATCATATTGATACACTGGCACCGATACTATAAATCTTTCTTTTATATAGTTGTGTCATACATATTGTGAGGTTTTTTTTAATATATGTGTAAAGAAGAATAGAGATTTGTCTTCTGATTGTTTTTTTTCTCTCCAAATGAAGTCTCCCCCCTCCCTATGGAAAAAAGGAAGGCACAGCCCACATGATGCCTCCTTAAGGATGTTGTCCAGGTTTGTCAGACATTCTTATGGAGGTTCTCAGCACTAACTGCCCTCCTCTTCATCCACACTCTATTTGTCCAGCACTCACTCTCCTCCAAAGAAAATTGATCCCATGAAAGCTTTCCATAAGTATCTCACCACATGAAGTCACTCGCATGTCCATGAAACATAGGTGACTATTGTGTTGATTTGGGGGGGGGGGTTCTTCATGCCTTGTCCTACAATGGTGGAATGAGGTGCTTGTCTCCGTTTGGATCGCAGAATACTGGGATATCATGTACAGACCTATCATAAAGGTAACTGACACTTCAGAAACTGGTTGCACTGGAAGATAAAGAAAATAAAAGAGGAAAATAATGCATACATACTCTATATCCATCTTTCATAACTCAACTGTGTATGTTTGATTTTCTTTGGATTAATGTTTCAAACCAGCTGACTTGGTTTTAGTTTTGTTCTGCTTATGAAATGGTCCTTGAGGCAGCTGTGTCTGTTAGGTAAGCATGTGATTTGAAACAGCAGGCTAAACAGCCAGCTGCACTAGGGTTTTTTATTTTGTGTCCCCAACAGACACACACAGTCTTTTTAATTATTATTATTATTTTATTTTTTAGTTCTCCTCTTTATTATCTGCACAGACTGTAGTGCAACCTTATTTATAGTGATTTAGAATTAAGTCCCAGTGATCCTACTCCTCCCCTGAAAGTGCATAGGTTTGTTATTAAATACTAAGCTGCAGTGCACAGCTTAGGATAAGCTATAAAGTGGCTGGTGTCAGAATTAAGACTTTAGAATTTTCCTTATTAAATACTGACACAACATGTTCAGTGTTTAATAACAATAATGGCCCAAGCTTCAGAATTTTTCCAGTTTGAGTTAAGTCACATCATGAAAACATTTGAGCAAGTTAATAGTTTAACAATTTAATTACTTATGTTCAAGCTCTACTTAAAACAGGGATTTATACCATGGTTAAGATTGGATCAAAAATTATTTATTTTTCAGATGTTGACAACTCCCAAACTTCAATAGGCTAAGAGTAAAAAAATAATTAACACTGGCCTGTTACAGACAGCCAAAATAAAGCTGCTTCGAGTCACTTTGGAGGTATGGTATTTCAATGATACATGCGTCCTAAGAGTCCAAAGGCCGCACCAAAGCCACGCTCCAGTCCTAAGGACTGGAGTGCAGCTTTGGTGAAGCTTCCAGACTCTTAAGACTCATGCATCATTAAAATACCATACTTCCAAAGTGACTCGAAGCAGCTTTATTTTGGCTGTCTGTAACAGGCCACTGTTTCTGTTTCAGTTGGGAGTGCATGGAACAAAATACTCTTACAGGTGGGCCCAGCTGATGCAACCCTTGATCTTCTAGGTTGAGTCTTGTGAGCCTACCCACAGTTAAGTTTATTCCCAATAGGCTGTGAGGACTAGGAAGTCATCTTTACAAGAACAATAGGATTTGAAGTTGGATTAGAGTAAAGTTCCAAACATATGGCAGAGGTATCCTGATAGGAAATGGGGTCATTTAATGCTTAAAGTGAATAGCCTAATCCAGTAGTACTCAACCATTTTACCCTTGGAAAAGGAAGAGAAAAAGAAACCAATAGTGAATCATAGAATCATAGAGTTGGAAGAGACCACAAGGGCCATCCAGTCCAACCCCCTGCCATGCAGGGACTCTCAGTCAAAGCACCCCGGACAGATGGCCATCCAGCCTCTGTTTAAAGATCTCCAAAGAAGGAGACTCCACCAGTCTCCAAGGGAGTGTGTTCCACTGTTGATCAGCCCTGACTGTCAGGAAGTTCCTCCTATTGTTGAGCTGGAATCTCTTTCCCTGCAGTTTGCATCTATTGCTCCGGGTCCTGTTCTCTTGAGCAGCAGAAAACAAGTTTGCTCCCTCCTCAATATGATATCCCTTCAAGTATTTAAACAAGGACATCATATTTTTCTTCAGCTGTTCTGAAGCTCTTCAATTGCTTCTCAGGTATTCTGCTGGGTTTTGCTGCCTATCAACAGGCAAATATAAAGATGTCCTTTACATTTACATACAAACATTGTGCATGCCCCACCATTCAAAGTAGTACCTGAATATAAATATTTAGCATGTATATTTTCATTCACACATTCATGTATATCCATATTTTATCATTTTATAAGGAAATAACATTCATCATTTAAATTAGAATAATTTTGTATAAGTAAATTCAATATTTATCTCAATGCATGTGTACATTTTATACATAAAAAAGTTTGGTAAGAAGAGGAGGAACAGGGATCAAAACCTCCAAGTCTCATGCCCCCTTCGGCAAGTCTCGTGCACCCCACCCCCCAGGAGAACCACTGGCATAATCTTTGTAAAAAAGTTGTTTTTCTCACATTCACCAAGGCCGTACAGAACAAGTGGCATTTTTGAAACTGAGCCAAAATGGCAGTGTTTACTGGGAAATGTCTTAATGTCAAAAATATTTTTGTGGGACTCTGTAATGGGTTTATTTAAGTGTTACTGGATACTGATTTTTAATAGGGTTCACATCCTACTATTCAGTTAGCATTACTAAATACAAAGCAGAAATCGTTTCTATACTTCAAAAATTTACAGAGAATTTCAGCAAGTATGTTATTTCTGTCTTTTGCTTGACAAAGTACACCTGTCAGTTGAGCAATATTCCTAATTTACTCTTGAAGATCAAAATTGGTAGACTAGGAAAATGAAGAGAATGCTCTCCAAAGATGCAAAATGTTGGCAAAATATTTGAAAATAAATGAGACCCTAATTGTTTAATGATACCATTAACTCTTAGCTTTTCAACTTCATTAACTAAGGAATGAAAATGCTGCCAGTGTTCAGGGCTATAAATTAAGCTACGAAAACTCTTCTGTTTGCTGTAACAGTAGGAAGGCTGCCAAGAAAGACCTTTAGGAAAGAAGCATGCAGGAAACGTTTTGAACCACATCTATACTTCCCTTGACCCAGGGCTAGCCAAATCCTGTAAGGAAATTAAAACATGTTTGCATTATTGTGACAGGGTGGTATGATTAGAAACTGGTTTAAATATATTTTCCAAGTGCCAGACAACTCTGGAAAACTGAATAACAAAATGGTTTGTTATCTCTTTCAGTAGGTGTAAGGATAAAAATTTTACTGAAGCAGGCACAAATAAGAGCATGGTGATTTACATAGTAATATCCTAAAGGCACCAGATCATGTCTGATCTTGAAAGCTAAGCAAGGTCACTCCTGGTTAATGCTTGGATGGGAGACTGACAAAAATACAAAGTGCTGTAGGGTATATTTCAGAGGAAGGAATGGGAAAAACCACCTCTGAGTAGTTCACGCCTAAGAGAAGAATATGAAATTCATGGAGTCGCAGTAAGTTGACAGATGACTTGAAGGCACACACACACAGAGAGAATCAGAAGCCAGCATTTAGTCTGTGGTTACACTATAGGTGTGTGTGTGTGTAGATAGATAGATTAATTTTGTACGTTGCTGTTTTGGATTGTATGTTGTGTTGCAGATTTTTTATTATCTATTGTTGTTATTTTATTTTACTTTGATTCCTACTATGTCAAGCACTGTACAAATTTTACAGCGCTCTATAAATAAATGTTAATAATAATAATAATACAAACATATTACAGTAATTGATGTTTAATTTTCAGTCCCTTTCCTCCGCTTTTTCTCATTTACTACTAAGTGACTTAATGTTTTCAACTATCAAGTACATTCCCAAAATCTCATTCATAATTAACCATTACTAGTTCAAACTTCAGCAGTCTATAAGTGAAATTGGCCCAATTTCGTCAGTCTAGATTTTTAGCACACCAACAATCTCCATTTTGGCTGTTCTTTTCTTCACCTTTTCCCTCTCTGCATCACTTCCATCTTTACAATATCTTTTTTAAATGCAGTGATCAGAATTATATACAGTCTTCCAGATATGGTTGAACCATGGAATTGTATGAAGGCAGTATGATATTGGCAGTTTTGTCCATCCATCCCTCCCTTCCTCTATTCATCCATCCCTTTATTTATATTCCATCTTTCGCCCAGGCTGGTACTCAAGGCAGTTTACAAAAAGACAATAAACACATATAGTTAAAAAAATACAAAATCAAAATTAAAGCATAATTAAATAACAACAGAATTAAACCCAATTGAAATCTTACTTTAAAACAGATTGAGAACAGCTTTTGTTAACTGCCTTCGAGGTGATCTCAGTTCATGGCAACCCAGTTAGTGAGACACCTCCAAATCCTCCTACCCTCAACCACTCTGTTCAGGTTATACAAGTCAAGGGACATGGCTTCCTTGATTGACCTCAGCTATCTAAAATGCACTCTTCCTCTCTTTCTACAGTCATCTCTTCCTATCCATGGGCTTGCCATCCATGGTTGGAGCATCCATGAATGGCACCACCCCATTCTCCTCAGTGCAGTCATGCACACATCAAGCTGCCATGGAGGAGAACAGAACTTGAGGTCCTGCAGAATTTGCCAACTGCGGGGGGAGGGGGGCAGAATGGAAATCTAACAGACACGATGGGCCAACAGTACTACCCTCCACATTTCCTAGTGTTATTGTCTTTTCTAGTGAGAATGTTTTCTCATAATGTTCTGAAGTATGACAGCCTCAGTTTAGTCATCTTGGCTTCCAGTGAGAGTTCAGGCTTGATCCATTTGTTTGTCTTTTTGGCCATCCATGGTATTCCCAACATTCTTCTCCAGCACCACATTTCAATTGAGTTGATTCTCCTTCTATCAGCTTACTTCACTGTTCAGCTCTCGCATCCGTACATGGTGATAGGAATTACAAAGGTTTGGACAATCCTAACTTTAGTCTTCAGTTTTATGTGTTTGTACTATAGGATCCTTTCTAGTTCTTTCATATTTGCCCTTCCCAGTCCTAGTCTTCTTCTGATTTCTTGACTACAGTCTCTATTTTGATCAATGATTGCTCCAAGGTATGGGAACTCTTTAACTATTTCAATATCTTCATCATCCAGATTGGATGTATGTAAAATTTCCATGGTCATTATTTTTGTTTTTTTAACATTCAACATTAAGTCTGCCTCCACACTTTTCTCTTTGACTTTCTTTAATAATTGTTCCAAGCACTTTTTGTTTTCTTTTCTTTTCTGCTAGTTGTATGGCGTCCTCTGCATATCTTAGATTGCTATTTCTTCCTCCTATCTTCTCTTCTTCTTCTTCCTAAGTATAGCATGATTGCCCGTGAGAAACTCACAAATAATCAAATCCACGAATTGTGAATGTGGAGGGCCGACTGTATAGCGTCACGTTTTGCAGCAAGAGAGGCCCGGTACAGACTGCTGCTTTGCAATGGCCTGGGGCCAAAATTAGAGCTCGGGAGAGCAGGGCATCCACACGCTCCACGCTCTCCCAGCGCCATTTTGGGCGTGCCTGCATTCAGATGGCGTGTGCTCCAATGATGTGCCTTGTGCACCATGTCCAAACATAGCAGCGCACAAGAGACATCACTAATGGCACCTTGCAGTGGTATGGAAAGGAGCTGCATTTTGCAACTCTTTTTTGGAGCAGATCGTTGCCACAGCAATGATCTGGGGGAGAAAGGGGCCACCTCTTTCGTCTCATCTGTATAGCCCAGATTTTCTATGCTTCCTGGTTTTTATGCTTTTGTGTGTTTTGCATTTTCTTTTGAGATTATTATATGTGATCCTGTATCTTCCAATATATCTCTAACAGAGAAAAACGTCTGCTTTTCACATGGTGAATTCAAGGGATAGATGTGTTAGGGGTCCTTTTCATTGACTAAATAAGGTTTTCTATATTTCCCCCTTTGCTTGATATATTCATTGTGGGGTTGTTGTTTTTTAAATGATTGCACTGTATTTCATTTATTATTTTGCCATCTGTTTCCATGGTAGTCAGATTGTTTCGTGCTTCAGTTAGTTGCTGATGTCATTATTGTCATTATTTTAATGCAATGAATTCTGTAATTTAATTATTTTGTAAAAACACACTTTGAAGTAGGCAGAATTAGTAATGACTTGCCTGACAGTGTTGGGTGTTTCCACCTTTAAAAAAGTTTGGGATCCCTGTACATATTTAAATGAACATATAATGCTGCATTAAAGTGAATTAGATCACAGAGCCATCTAGCTCACACTGGGCTTTCCACAGTTTCTGTAGTCTTTTCCAGCCATACTTACAGATGCTGGGGAGTGAACATGAATCCTTCTACAGGCAAAGTAAATGCTCTGCTACAGTTACAACCCCTTTCCATGTGAGTTATAAAACTGTTTGTTTCTGATAGGCTGGATACCATACTTTTTCTATGTATTATTATTATTTTTTTAAAATTATTGTGAACACAAATCACTTTCAGGCTAGAACTGATGTTTTCTTTCAGGATGGTTGAAGGGTTTTCTTAGTTGCCTCATCTGGAGAAAGATTTTGCCAAGTCAGATATGTTAATAAACACACAAAAAAAAATATTTTTCTTCTCAAATTTTAAAAATCGTTTGAGTTTCATATCAGGGAAGTGTATGAATGTTGGCACTAGATCTGGTACTTTGGATAAGCCATGTGCCATGGGTGTGTTCGTGTGGGGGGAAAAACCCACAATGTTTGTTTTGGATGGTCTCAGCTTATATAGATGCATTTTGGCCTGTGTGGGCCAGAAGGAAAACCAATGACCCGAGGAGCCAAGCACAGATCCCAGTTAAAACATTTATACAGCTGAGACCAAGAATCTCTCCTACATGCAAGAAAACATGCTCAAGTAAGCTATGCCAAAGGAATCTGGAGAACCAAGACAAGATTTTCTTTTTCTTATCAGCTGTTAAGCTGGTATCTAACTATCTTTCAAAATCTTGAATAGGAATGAGAAATTAATACCCCCTAGCCAGGTGGCCTGGAGGTCCATCAGTGAACCATCTAGTCACTATTCAGAGGCAAAAAGCGGCTATGGAGAGAGAGAAATCTGTAACAGTAAGATTTCCAGTCTGCTGCTTTGGGATGCCTCTTCATCTATTATCCATTATTTCTTTCCCAAAGTAGCACATTAGTACATTAGTAACTATCCAGAGTTCTGTACAAACAAAGAATAAAAATAATGCAGCTCTATTATACTGAAATCTCAGACAAAGTCAGCCACACTCAGGAGTGCTGAAACTAAGTCCTAGCAAGATTGGAATTGACATTGACTGGAGTACTGGGTCTGATCAATGTTGATCAAGGCACAGTCTGGGGTCTGGAGCATGAGCCCAGTCCTAAACTGCAGACAGAGGGAATTACAGCAAGATAAGAGCCTGGCTTTTGTCCAGCCAGAGATCCAGGACTGATCAGGAAGTACTGAAATTCAGCACATATGAGAAGTGCCCAATGAGCTGCCTAGAAAAGGAGTGGGACTAACAAAGGCTACATGTGGCCTCTACAGTTCTTTCTGAGAATCCTGGATCTCTGTCAGAATCCAAAAGGGTTTTGGTTCTGTCATTATGTATGAAGTTGGGGAAAGTATATATAAAGTCTGTATTGGTTGTGGTGTGTGTGTGTGTGGATAGATAGATAGATAGATAGATAGATAGATAGATAGATAGATAGACAGACATAGATAGATAGATAGATAGATAGATAGATAGATAGATAGACAGACAGACAGACAGACAGACAGACAGACAGACAGACAGACAGACAGATTGTGTTATATGTATTAGGCAACTTTGAATTTTGGCGCCATTTTCAAAGAATAGTTAGAAGAAGTTTTACTGCAGTTACCAGGCAGAAAGCAAAAGGTTATATTACAAAAGATTGTACAGTGCACTCTTATTTTACGTGGGGAATCTGTTCCGGACCACCCCCCCACCCCCCCGCATAAAAGAAATATTGTGTAAGCTTGAGCCCCTTTACAAGTAATGGGGCTTGTGCTTGCGGCGGTACATGCACCATTGTTTCTTCCAGTGCATCGCGCCACTTCTTACAGCGCTTCTTCCAGTGTATGCTGAAAGCAGCATATAATGTGCCCACATATGACGCAGGCGCACTGTAGTACCAGGCAGAAATCAAATGGTTACATTGCCATTACCAGACAGAAGTCAAAATGGGACATTGCAAACAGGCAGAGCTAGGTAGCTCCAGTCTATATATAGTGACAAGAGGGCAGGGAAGGTTAGTACCAATTTAAACTCTGGCTGAACACTGTATTCTGCTTTGGTCAGGCCCCACCTGGAATACTGTATCCAGTTCTGGGCACCACAATTCAGAAAGGACATTGAGAAACTGGAGCGTGTCCAAAGGAGGGCGACAAAAATGGTGAAGGGTCTGGAAACCATGCCCTATGAGGAACGACTTAGGGAGCTGGGGATGTTTAGCCTGGAGAAAAGAAGGTTAAGAGGTGACATGATAGCCCTGTTTAAATATTTGAAAGGATGTCATGTTGAAGAGGGAGCAAGCTTGTTTTCTGCTGCTCCAGAGAACAGGACGCGGAACAATGGATGCAAGCTACAGGAAAAGAGATTCCACCTGAACATTAGGAGGAACTTCCTGACAGTAAGGGCTGTTCGACAGCCGCGTTGGGGCTGGTGTTTGGGGCCTTTTATGGAGGCCCTGGGCGCTGCCCTGCCTCCGCTGCTGCTGCTGCAGGTACCGGGTGGGAGGGGGGAGTGTTCCCGGGGACGAACACCCCGCCGCTTGTCTCTCTCCGCCGCCGTTGCCGCCGCTGCCGCCTCTTCAGCATTTTAATGGAACACAGGTGAATGCCATAGCCTGTTTATGACCAAAGGCAGATGTTTGAGGAGCAGTG
The DNA here is from genome assembly GCF_019175285.1 of Sceloporus undulatus. Taxonomy (NCBI): domain Eukaryota; kingdom Metazoa; phylum Chordata; class Lepidosauria; order Squamata; family Phrynosomatidae; genus Sceloporus; species Sceloporus undulatus. The sequence goes on from NC_056526.1 coordinate 102,660,903, forward strand.
GTGTCACCCACTCTTAGGTTGTCGCCTGGTGCGGACTGAACCTCCTGCACCCCCCTAGTGATGCCACTCATCTCATCCTAGGCTTTTGGGGATAAAAAGCATTCAGAAATGGTTTACCAGTGTCTTCTTCTATGCAGTACTAATAAGAGTTACCTAAAGTCCCACTGTCTTGTTTCTGAGAGATTGTCTGCCAATATCATCATGCACTACTGCTACCACCAAGTAGCTTTCTGGCACATTTATTCAAACTTCTCAGCAAAAGCTTCTCTGACTGGGGAGACCTGACTGGCTGCAGTGCTACCGTCAATTCTTGCCACACAGGAGCATTCAATTCCACCACTGTAGAAAGGCAGTACCATGGTGGGACAAATGCAATGGGGCATGGGAAGTATGGTTTTCAGTGCCTCCTAATTAAATTCTCTCAAGAATATCTAGAACCGCTGGATTATCCACAGGTGTGTCTGTGACTTAAATGTTCAGCTTTGAGCACCAGTAGGTTTCAAAGGTATGGATTGCAGGTATTTCTAAAACAGATTTCAAAAAAGATGTTATTAGTTTATTTCACCTGTTTCTTCACTGAATTTCAGCTTCTTGGCTTATCATACAGTGCTGCCACATGGAAGCCCAATCCAAGTAAGAAGGGCACTCCTATTCATTTGGAAATCGACTTCCCCCTGCACTCTGCCAACAACAAAACAAAGCCAAACCAAATCCTTGCTCATCCCCAGGACTATGAAAAACAGAAATATTCTACAAATATGCAGAATTTAAGCAGGCCACAAAAGTTAATTTTATTTTCATGCTGATTTTTAAGTACATAAAAACCATAGACCTATGCATAAGATTCAATTGATGTTATCTTGGGGTAACTTCTGGTGTTGGTCTTGGGTGAATGCTTGTAACAGTATTTTCTCAATAGTGCACTGGAGTTTCTTAAACTTGGGATTGACACACATTCAGGGTTATTTGTTTTAATAAAGAAAGAGAGAACTGTAAAAGAGTACATAGTAAAATCATTTTAAAAATATGTTTTCAGTTATCACACTGGGAAAGCAAATCTTTATTTGTCTAAGTCCTTCTTCCTAAATATTTCTGGAGAACTCTAATTACTGTGCTTGGAAACAGTAAGCCATAAGTGACACATGAACAGCTGATGGTATGTTGCTTTTGCTGATTTTTCCAGCACAGCTTTCTTGGTTTGGTCAGAGCTGACTCTGATCATCATCAGTTGGACAAGTGACTCATGCTTACAATTGTTGTGCTGGACAGTGTCTAACTTGGAAAGAAACACCATCTTTTGGTTATAAATACAACCACATCCCCATCACTAGAGTGATGTAAAGGATTTTCTAAGTCAACAGAAATTCTATATTTAATTACACAAAATTTATTTCTGTCAGACATCATATTTTTTCAGAGAAACTGAGCTACCAAAGAGCCCAGATAATGTTTTTTGTTTATTTTATTTTATAAGGCACAAAAATAAAAATCTGCAATGAGAGCAAACAACAAAGAAACCACACATGTTATTTTAAAGGCCAATCTAGAATATCCTTGTGCTGTATGGATCTGTAGGATGTTGCTATTGGCCAGCCATATTGCAGCTCTCTCTCTGACACATACTCTCTGTTATTCTAATGTTAGTGCTCAGTTGCATATGTTTGCTCTTTAAGATCTTGTCTAGTTCTTTCATTGTTGACCTTCCCTTTCCTAGTCTTCTTCTTATCTCTTTACTGCAGTCTTTATTCTGATCAAAGTTTGATCCAAGGCAAAGGAACGATTTTAAGTATTTTGATTTCCTCATTGTCTCGGTTGAATTTATGTAGATCCTCTGTGGTCATTATTTTTGTTTTCTTTATGTTCAATAGTAACCCTGCCTTTGCACGTTCTTCTTTAAACTTATTTAGTAATTGTTACACATCAGTGATGTTTTCTGCTAGTAATATGGTGCCATCTGCACATCACGAACTGATGCGAAATACAAAGTGTAAAAACCCATAAATTTCTGAAGGCACACAACATCAACAAACCAAGAAGGAAAATAGAGGAGAAGGAAGCAATTCTGAATTGTGACAACCTCCACTTTCAGTCTACACTCACTAAGTGGAAGAGGAGTTTAAGAAATCTAAGGGCCCATTCACACTGGCATTTAAATGGGTTTTTGAGTCACATAGATTCGGGATCGCAGAATCAATTTGAACGGATGCGAAGTTCACACTACATTTTTCGCTGACGAATGCATTCATGTCTATTTAACACATATTCACATTTACACTTGCACTGCTACAAAATGGATTCTCAATATCGGACATGATCAATCCATCTCGGTTGTTTTTTTTAAAAGAAATGTCAATTATATGATGCGCATGGACATGTTTCCAGTTATGCAAGCACTTGAAGGTGTGGCCGTATACATCAGCTGTCACTATTTCCATGGGCCTCTTTGTGTGTGTGTGTGTGTGTGTGTGTGTGTATGTGTATGTTAGATGCACACACTCCTCCTCCACTTTCCCTCCGTTTGGGGAAATGGGCTGTTAGAAGCTTTGATGGTGTAGGACTCTTTCTATGGGGATAACAGCTGATAATATACACATAACTCTCTCATCCACTTTCCCTCCATTTGGGAAATGGAACCCCAAAATCCCCCCCCCCATCTTCCCCAACATCTGGGCCAGGCAGCCACGGATCAGTGCATGCCAGGGCAGGGAGGAATTCCCGTCATAGGACCTATATCTGTCATTTATTTTAGAACAAAACCCATGCTGCAGCATGCCCCCCAAGGAACCCCCCCCAACTTGCCCCTCCTCTTGATAAATCTCCAACAACAGTGCAGTTTGATCGGGACCACAGTGCGATTTAAAGGGATCACTTGGCTGCAATGGAAATTGACATGCACAGCCCCAGAGAAGCCTAAGGACAGCCCCATGGCAGTGCTGAGAGGGGGGAAAATGACAGCTTGCTTAAGACCTGTGGTGGGAAGGGTACCACTCCTATGCCCACCATCTTTGCTCATTGTTCCCCCCCTCCTGATCGCCCAAAATGTGATTGGTAACATATTCACATTTGTTCAACATGATGCAAACTGGTCCTTTTCAAAAGAAATGACAAAATATCCATTTCCTAAAGAACTGATTTTTTGGAATTGCCTCGATTCACCCTGATTCAGACCAAATACAGTCGGGTCTGAAATAGATTCAAGTGTGAACGAGGCACACATAAACTGGTTTAAGCCAATCTGCAAACTGGTTTTAATTATAGGAGTTTATCAGAAAAGGGAAATTGGAAGTATAATCCAATGGAAATCTGAACGCAATCATGGGGTTTACAGTTATTGCGTGATAACCCACTACACACAAATTTGGGCAATGGGAAGTCAGTCTGAGCACAATCATGGGGTTTCACGTTATTGCGTGATAGACTGCCACACACAAATTTGGGCAATGGCATGCTATTTTTGGGCAATGGGGAGCCAGTTCGAATGCAATGAGCATTCACGTAATTTTGCTAAACTAGCGAATTCATGTGAATGTGTTCTGGCCTCACTTTCTTTTCATTCGAAATTAAAAGAAATTCCTCATGTGTGATATACTCAATAGTGTAAATGAGGCCTCAGTAGCAAATTTCCCTTTTTTTCTGCCTGAAATTCTGTGCCCTGATGCCACAGTGAAGAAAAACATTAATGGGGTCCAGCAGCAGCAGAGTTGGATACAGACTCCTTTTGAAGCACACAACCAGCCTCTCCTCTCCCTCTTGTTTGACTGTGTTCAGGATTCCTGCTGCTTTTTGAAATGCCAAAGAACTTTTCACAGCTAGAATTCCACAGTTCCCAAGAAAGCAAATGATACATTTACAGCAAGTGCAAAGGATAAATATTTACCAGAATTCTCTGTAACAACAAGAAAACCATTCCCCCCTCCCAAAAGATAAATACAAACAATAATAATCAAGTACTGGTCAAGGAACAAAAAGAAGAACAAAAGTCTAAATCTTTGGTTGGAGTGAACTGCTTTTACACTAAAAGAACAGCCTGAAACTGACAAGGATGTTTGCTACCTGTATTTAATTGTTTTGCAGCAGCACTGAAAGGAGGATATTAAGGGTCTTTTAATCAGTTACTACTCCATCCCAGTGGAAGCTGACTCTTCTAAGCTTCTGCTGTAAGGTGAATTCTGGTCCCTGATGGCATCAGTGCATGCAGATTTCTCTGTGGTCCATCTTCCGCTTGTTTTACTTTCTCTCCAAGCCTCTTGGGAGGGCAAACTACATTTTAGGGCTTGCTATTTCTGATACACCTGTCCTATTCTAGTCGGCTTATTGTAAAGTTGAAATAATAAAATACATTCACTTCTGGCCCTAGATGTATCGCAATGTTTGGTTTGGGAAATGATTTTCCTCAGAATCTGATGGAAAAGGTTTAATCACCATTACTCTGCATGCCACTGTCACAATCTCCTCTGAACTTGGCTCTTATTTAAATAACGAAAACAAGATATTTTATATTTTAATTATATTTTTCATGCATTTATATTTTATATATTTTGTTTTTCTAGTATAAAAACAATAACCATAATCTATATTGACTATACTCACAGTAGTGAAGCCTGATACCAGTTGGATGATTTAGGGTGATGATGTCATGCAGTGTTGTTCATGCACATTTCAAATACATGGGGTGGGGAACAGTGAACATGTAATTTAGAAAATGGGAGAAGGGAGAATTGCATGCCCAAAAGACCTCTGGAAATATAGTTTTTTTAAAAAACATTTTTATATAATGGTATGCAAGATGGGTTCTTGCAAGAGATTTTCAGTACCCATCAGCTCTGTTCCAAGGATTTAGACAATAGTCTTGGTGAAAGAACAAAAAGACTTTATTGCAGACTAAGGACAATAGTGATCATAGAATCATAGAGTTGGAAAAGACCACTAGGGCCATCCAGTCTAACCCCCTGCCATGCAGAAAATCCAAATCAAAGCATCACTGACAGATGGCCATCCAGCCTCTGTTTAAAGACCTCCAAGGAAGGAGACTCTATCACTCTCCGAGGGAGTGCATTCCACTGTCGAACAGCCCTTACTGTCAGGAAGTTCCTCCTAATGTTCAGGTGGAATCTCTTTTCCTGTAGCTTGCATCCATTGTTCCGCGTCCTGTTCTCTGGAGCAGCAGAAAACAAGCTTGCTCCCTCTTCAACATGACATCCTTTCAAATATTTAAACAGGGCTATCATGTCACCTCTTAACCTTCTTTTCTCCAGGCTAAACATCCCCAGCTCCCTAAGTCGTTCCTCATAGGGCATGGTTTCCAGACCCTTCACCATTTTTGTCGCCCTCCTTTGGACACGCTCCAGTTTCTCAATGTCCTTTCTGAATTGTGGCGCCCAGAACTGGACACAATATTCTAGGTGGGGCCTGACCAAAGCAGAATACAGTGTTCAGCCAGAGTTTAAATTGGTACTAACCTTCCCTGCCCTCTTGTCACTATATATAGACTGGAGCTACCTAGCTCTGCCTGTTTGCAATGTCCCATTTTGACTTCTGTCTGGTAATGGCAATGTAACCATTTGATTTCTGCCTGGTACTACAGTGCGCCTGCGTCATATGTGGGCACATTATACGCTGCTTTCAGCATACACTGGAAGAAGCGCTGGAAGAAGTGGCGCCATGCACTGGAAGAAACAATGGTGCATGTACTGCCGCAAGCACAAGCCCCATTACTTGTAAAGGGGCTCAAGCTTACACAATATTTCTTTTATGCGGGGGGGGTGGGGGGGTGGTCCGGAACAGATTCCCCACGTAAAATAAGAGTGCACTGTACAATCGTTTGTAATATAACCTTTTGCTTTCTGCCTGGTAACTGCAGTAAAACTTCTTCCAACTATTCTTTGAAAATGGCGCCAAAATTCAAAGTTGCCTAATACATATAACACAATCTGTCTGTCTGTCTGTCTGTCTGTCTGTCTGTCTGTCTGTCTGTCTGTCTATCTATCTGTAGTTAGATAGATAGAGGCCTCTGTAGTTGGAGCAGAAACTTGTATTATGGTAATATGGACAGGTTTTCCCTGGAATCTTTTTCATATTCAGTAAAACTTTTCATTAAATCATAGAATCATAGAATCATAGAGTTGGAAACAAAACTGAAAGCAGAATATGCAAAAACTCCATTTTGTCTGCAAAAACATTACCAGGAGAAGATTATGACATAGGCCATAAACTACTAAAATAAAAAATTAGAGTAAAGCCAAATATCATGCTGTTTAATTCTAATAATGAATGCCTTTGCTGTAATCCTATAATTACTGAATAAAGGTTTTATGAGTTTAACATTAACTTCGGGAGTCACTGGACTTGTGACAGAAACAAGTTCTGATTCTTGAATGTAATTATTATAATAATTTTCTTTGCCCCTATGAATAATAATAATAACTATTTATTTATATCCCGCCTCTTCCACTTTGAGGATTGAGGCAGGTAACAGCAAAGTTAGTACAATATACAACAATAAAAACAACAAGCCCCACAAGACCCCGGCCCAACCCTCCCTCCTAAGTATAAATTTAAATAGTAAAAGATGGTTAAAAAGTACATAAGAAGTCTTGACAATGACATCTTTATAAGGGGTCAAAGAAAACTATTATAATAAGGAAAAGAAATAGCAGAAGCCAAAAATAAATATAGTAAAAGAAGAAACTTTTTGCAATATTTGAGAAATCAAAGGAAGTTCAAACCAAGAGTAGGGATCCAATAGGGGAACACACTGTCTAGTCAAGAAAAGAAATGAAAATAAAATAAAAAGATGGTGGAAAGAATACACTGAAGAACTCTGCAGAGGTGATGAAAGAATGACAGATACATTCAAGTAATAAACTGTCAATGAACTCTCAGTTTTGGAAAATAAAGTGGAATATGCTTACAAAGCAGTTGGGAGAAATAAATCAGCAGAAAAAGATGGCATACAAGTGGAACTATTCCAAAATGCAGACACAGAAAACATTCAGATTCCAATCTGCCAATAAATATAGAAACCAAAAAATAGATCACTGACTAGAAATATTAATTATACATTCAAGTCCCCAAGAAAGAAACACCAGTGATTGCAGTAACCATTGGATCATTACATTAATCTCCATACAACAAAATTTGTATCAATATTTTCTTCAGGGACTTTTTACCATATATAGAGCAAGAAATACCAGATGTCCAAGCTGGGTTTAGAAAAGGAAGAGGAACTAAGAATCATATTGCAAACATAAGTTGGATAATGGAACACACCAAATAATTTCATAAGAAAAATAGATTACAGTTGAACTCTAAGAAAACAAAAATAATGACCACAAATTATTTACACAACTTAAAATGGACGATGAAGACATTGAAATTGTTCAAGACATTCTATTCCTTGGCTCAGTCATAAATAAAAATGGAGACTGTAGTTACAAATTAGAAGACTAGGATTTAGAAGAGCAGCTAAGAAGGAAATAGACAAGATTATCAAGTATAAAGATATATCACTGAATACTAAAATCAAGATAATCCGTGCCATCATAGTTCGAAATTCTCTGCATGGTGGTGGTAGTTGAGGAGATGATGATGATGATGATGATTGGCTGGAATCTTATATCACTGTCATGAATGTGTAATCTTGAGTTATTCTGAATGTGACTTGTCCAAGGTCTCCCAGTGAGTTTCCATGCTGGATCAGGAAATTGAATTCTGGTCTCCCAGAGTCCTAGTCCAATGCTCACTACACCATGCTGGCTCTCACCAGTCATTATGATGATGCTGAGTTACAGTCCAAGCCTTGGAGCTGCTACTCTAGGTGATGGAGCTGGTACTCTAGGTGATCCAAAGTGAGTTATAGAGATAGATCTCTTTATGATTACCATTCTTATGGATATGGCCATTGCAACCAAGATCTTCAGGATTAGGAATGGGGGGGATGGGTCTGGATGTGCCACTGAGAGATTGTTCGCATCCTTGTTGTCCACCCACACCTATGGCCCATCTCTGGAGGAGCAAAGTGATCAGCTCCTTCCTATAGAGATCCCAACAGCTTGCATTATAGTCCCTATCATGTTGCAAGGGAATGCAGCCTCCTTCATCACAGATTGTGACTGCCCCCCTCCTCAGACTACAATGGACTCCTCAGTATCATTACAACAAGTACCACAGCCAGTCCAAGTAGTTTTGAACTCATCAGAATTGCAACAGCGACCGACAAGTCAAGTTTATTCTTTTCCAGAGAAGATTATGTAGACAACTTCCCCTTTAGAGTCTTTGACTCCTTTAACAACTTGACCAGCAGAAGAGGTTGAAGATCTTACTATTTGTCCCCATTTGATGATGCTAGAGCCTATGCAGAGCTAATTTTAAAGATGACTCAAGTGCATGATATTGCTGTCAAAGAACAGTCTCTATCAAATTCTGTCCCTGTATCCAACAGGCTACAGTCTGATGATCAAGCTCTAATTTGTTTGCTGCTATTTTCTGCCTTGTCCAGACTCATTCAGGGCGCCTATATTAAACCCTCTTCAGTGCCTCCTACTGCAAAAAGAATTAAGAACCTGTACAGACTGTAAGAGAAGGAAGCGGGGTTTCCTTTTTAATACCCAGCTCCTAATTCTGTGATTGTGGAGGCATCACGAGCCAGAGGGTGGAGGTTTATCCCATTCTGTACCTCCTGATGAAGAGGGAAAGAGAGGGCAAATATTTTTTCAATTTTCCCCATTCCTGTTCAAAATGGCTCAAAGGACTCAAATGCAAGTACAGACTGGCAAGAAACGCCAGTGTCAGGGTGGAGTGGGGGCATGGCAATCACATGTCACCCACCTCAACTCAGCCCCCAAAGCAGTGTCACATCACCTGCCCAACCACACGGTGGCCGGTGTCACAATATTTTTGTGGTGCAGGGTTTACACACACTGTTCCAAAGAAATGTGGAAGAGCCACCATCACCATGGCAAAGGCGGTTTTTCCCCACCCCAAAAAGGAGCTGCATTTTGCTGCTTCTTTGGGGGCTGGAAAAATGCCAGGTTCAGCAAGAAAAGGGGTGGTACAGAGCCACTCCATTAGGGCTGTCTGTTTTCAGCCTGTCTCTCTTCCCCACTCCTTTTCTTGAGTCTGGATTTTTTGGCACACAGATATTGCACTAGCAAAGCACACATAAAAATACCTTCACCATGAGCCAGATTTTAAGGCTACAAAGTTGCCCCAAGATTTCTCTCCCCATGGAAACATAACAATTCCCTGACACTTCTGCCCAGGCAGTCCTGGTGCCACTGCTTGTGCCATCAAACTCAGTGACATTGGTCTAGGCAAAGCCATCTTTTTCCCAGATAGACTATTTAAATAATGCATATTTGGGTTATTTTATTTCTTCTTTGTATCTTTAGACAGCAGTCTAGAGAATAGGCATTCACTTACAGAAAACAGAGAGATCCAGATACATCTCTGTTACTTGCTTTCCTCACAGTAGGAAACAGCAGGGAAAACTGCTGTGAGAGGAAGAGCTGGAAGGAATTTAGGTTTATGTATGCTTCTTTCTTGGAAACAAAAGTACCTTCTTTTGGATCTTAACCATAATACTGGCTTTTTCTTACAATAGGAAAGCACCAACATATTATGTAATAAATACAATACTGCAAAGTAAAAGGCATTTTAATATAATACTGATCATTAAAATTCCTATCGTAAAATAGGGTGTATTTTTTTCCATCCCTCACCCCTCTTTTTCTGTACAGCAGAGAATAAATGATGCTATAGAACACTGCCAGTCCTCTTGGATTGTTCTAATAAGCCCCTGGAAGGCCGATTAAGGGGGCCTGGATATTTCTGAGTAAAGGCAAGTCTAATTCATGTTTTTAAAGTCAGCCTCTGTATGCACAATTCATGCTTAACCTAATAAGCCTCCATTATCCCATTTCAAGAGTTCTATTCAAGGCTTGCATCTGAGGTTAAAAGTGCCCCACATCACTTAATTAAGGCACATAATCACAGAGGAAAATGCTGCATCTTTGCATGAATACTCAGCACTTGGATAATTAGTTAATATATGGCACTGGACCCAAACTAGGTTTGAATTTTAGCCCTGGCATGTGTTTGTACTGTAATTGCTATGCACATTTTCTTCTTCCTTCTTAGCTGGAGGATTGTTCTACAGATTATTTAAGTGACAATGATAAATGTGTGCCTGGCACTCAAACTGGGAGCCTTGGGGCCTTAGCCTAGTCAGTTATTGAGATCTGGGCAAACTCAGCTCCCCCACCCATGCACAAAGAAGGTAATACAGATGTTCCGCATAGGCCACTATGAGGGGTGGGCAGTATTGGCCCAGTCTGTATAAATACCTGGAGCCTGATCATCTGCTTTTACTTCATCCACTGAGAAAGACATTTTACATCTGACTCAAGCCACTATCCCTAGGGATCCTGAACTGCAGAATATAATTTCCATGTCAACATTTGGTTATCACCTTCTATAGCTCCATTCCAGCCTTGACAATGATTCATTCTAATTATTCTTCAACCATATCATTCTGACATTTCCAATGCCTTATCAAATGTCAAATAGAAACATAAAGACAAAATAATATTCTATAAGAAGGGGAGTTCCACATTTGTTACTGTCAGTTGGAGATTTGAATTTAGTATGTATGATAAATCTTTCTAAGACTGCAATGTAATAAATGAGCACCTCTAATCAAAAAATCCAAAATGCTACAATATCTGACACTCAGCTGGTTGAGATAGTGACACCTTTGCTTTGTGATAATACACAGACTTTGTTTCATGCACATAATTGCTAAAAATATTGTATAAAATAACCTTCAGGTTATGTATATATAGTGTATATGAAACATATACTGTAAGTTTATTGGATGGAACTTGGAGAATAGGAATGGAGCGGAATGGAAGGAACGGGAAGGGAACGGAATGGGGGAACGCTGCTGATGCTGCTGGGAGTCCTCAATCCATTCCTCAACCATTCCACAGTAGCCGATTTTGAAGGACTATTCAGAATTGTTCTTCAAAATCAGCTGCTGTGGGACAGATGAGGAACTGTTTGGGGACTTCTGGCGGCATTGGAGGCATTCTTCCATGTGATAACATACATTCCCCCCCCCATTCTGTTCCCTTCCCGTTCCACTCCATTCCCATTCTCCAAGTCCCGTACGATAAACTTAATAAATGTCATGTTTAAACTTGGGTCCCATCTCCAAGTTATCTCATTATGTATATGCAAATATTCCAAAATAATAATAATAATAATAATAATAATAATAGTAATAATAGTAATAATAATAAATCCAAAACACTTCGAGTCTCAAGCATTTCAGATAAGGAATACTCAAACTGTTACTGGTTTGTGATTTATTTTTAATAGTTTATTTTTCAAAAACAAACACATACAAACAAACAAACAAAAATAAAACATATACAACATACCACCCCCTCCACCTAACCATCCCAACACTACCCCAACATTTAACTTAAAACCTTTGACTTCCATCCTTTTTGCTTAATGTATTGCTTTAATTATCTCTTATACACATCCTATTTGTTTCATCTGCTATCTTATCTTGTCCTTCACTACTATCAATAATTGCATCTTATTCATCTTGTTCATTTTTTACACCCTTATTTCTTTCTCCATTACGAATGCTATGCTTATTCAGCAAATATTTAATTAATAATACTCTCAAATCAGGTATAATATACTATCAAGTTAAATATCACAAACTTTCCCATTATTTCCTCACATATTCAAACACCAAATCCCATTCCTGTTTGATTTTTTCCGAGATATTCCCTATGGATTTATCTCTTATTATTTGGATTAGTTTAACCATTTCTATTATTTCTATTAATTTCGACAACCGTTCCTCTTTCTTTGGGATATCTTTTGACTTCCATTTTTGTGCCAATAACATTCTAGCTATTGCTACCATATAAAACAGTTGTTTTCCATATTTCATTTCTATTTCATTATCAAATATGGTTTGTGATTTATGATTATTAGATTTATTGTTTATGATACTTTCATAAGCACATTTTGTCTGTAACACTTTAGTTTGCAATTCCCCATGGTGCTTAGCTATCATGCATTGTTCCATACAGTTCAATGAATTCTAAAACATCTTGTATAACAAAACTAAAGTCCTTAATCGCTTCTTTCAGACATACATCCATTAGTGTTTTAAACCCACAGATATTCACTTAGTTTTGATTTTTGTAAATATCAGTGTTATACATGTTCATTTTATACAAGGACATATAAATTGTTAAGGCACAATATGCCTGGTTGTGTATGCATGGTTGGACTGTAGTCCTGTGCTTACATAAAATTTAAATAACATTAGGACACATGAACAGTCTTTGCTTACATATATGTAATTCACAAGCCCTTCACTGCAAAGAAAATATAATAAATATAGGAACACATTTGGTAGATCGCAGTAAACTATTGTACGTACAGGAAAATGGCTGTGTGCTTATAGTGGAATTGTGTTGTGTTTGAGGACATGTCCACTGTTGACTAATTTTCTAATTGTGGAGATATTTGAAGGCTTCCAAGGAATTCAAGGGATCTGCACAAAAAGCTCAAACCTGACTTGTTAAAATCATACTGATTTTTTTTAAAAAAACCCAGCAATTAAAAGAGAGATTAAATGTGCTCATAAAGCTCTGTTGGAACATACTCAAGTTTAAGCCCTGGCACGAAGTGCTCAAATTACAGGGACACCCCCTTCTCTTTGGCTTTCAGAAATCTAAACATCAGTCACAGTTTGGTTAAAAATGGAAATTAGGAGGTGGGTCTTGTGGGTTTCATTAAGCATCCCACACACACACTATTTCCGCCAAAATTATGCAAGCAGCACTGGCATATCAACAAAAGGATCAAATTCCCTAACAACAGCCAGCTCCAAGATGCCTTTCTTCTACATGCTTCTGGGCCAGTTTATTTATTACTGCAATCAGAGATCCTGTTTGAACAAAATAACTAATCTAATTGAAACCAGATTGGCCTTTGAATCTGAAGCCCTCCCCCTTTTCTTTTTCAACCAGTAAATGCAATGGGGGGTGTCATTATTTATAGTAGCTGGAAGTGTAAACAGCTCAATGCATACTAATACACTCTCCTCAAATACAAAACCTTTGTATTTGTTATCTTAACTAACCCAGATACAAAAGGCATTTAACTGATGAAAATATATTGTTGCTTCCCTCCCTTGAGGTTTTCCATCCTCTGTTGTTCAAGCTATTTTCTCCTCAGTTTCCATCTCAGTATGAAAAGTCACTTAACAGAAGTAACAGAAAGGGGGTTTAAGGCATAAGCAGTTCCTGTGATGACAGCAGTAATGAAATGGTATGAAACTTTTCTGACTTGTTGTGGCTTTTGTTGAATTTCCTATTGGGTTTTCTATGTATGTGATTTTGGTTTCTAATGCTACCACCAAAAGACATAGGGCCAAGGCCTCTGGATATCTAAAAATGGCAAATGCAGGAAGGCAGTTTGGGAGAATGAAGTGCAGGGTAAGGGAAGGAAATCTTAACCTTTTCCAATAACTGCTACTCCTCCCTTCCCCAAACTAACTGAAAAGCAGCTGAGAAAGAGAAATGCAAAGGGCAAGTAGCAATTGAGGAAGGCTTACACATCCCTGTCCTCATGTGTTACCTCTGCTTTCTAGATCCTGATGCTCCCGTGTTTGGCAGTCTGATCTCAAGCCATGCTTTCATTGGCTTTGCTGCCAGAATTGTGCCATCTTTGAAGATGGCAGCAAAACAAAAAGGCCATGTAGTGGTGGCAAGCAAAGGAAGAAGTCACACAAGCCATACCAAAGGACTTTTACTTTGAGAACAACTTTCCTCTACCATCCCCAGCCAAACATAAGAGAAATAGCTCCAAGCTAGTAGCCTTCTTTCTCACTGTCACCACCCCCATCCTTTATGACCCGTTTAAATACTTGAAGGGATGCAATATTGAGGAGGGAGCTAACTTGTTTTCTGCTGCTCCAGAGACTAGGACCCAGAGCAACAGATGCAAGCTGCAGGAAAAGAGATTCCACCTCAACATTAGGAGGAACTTCCTGACAGTAAGGGCTGTTCGACAGCAGAACATACCCCCTCAGAGTGTAGTGGAGTCTCCTTCCTTAGAGGTCTTTAAACAGAGGCTGGATGGTCATCTATCGGGGATGCTTTGATTGGGATTTCCTGCATAGCAGGGGGTTGGACTGGATGGCCCTTGCGGTCTCTTCAAACTGTATCATTCTATGATTCTATGAACTACAACTACTTCTCAGACCCAGGTCTTCTGCCAAATGGGTGCTCTAGAATGTAGTTTGCTCTCCTTTGTTGAAACAGGCGGGTCGTTTTCTCTGTTTTACAGATATCACTTGAAGGGCTGTACGAGGACAATCTGATGTTTAAAACTGTTCTCCTTTTGATAGTCTGCCCATTTCAGGTCAGCTTTAAAGATAAAGAACTATAAGAAAGGAGAACAACACTCTCAGCATTTCCTATCAACAGCAGAAGGACAAGCTGACTGAATGTGAGGTGTGTTTTGAGGGGGTTTTTAAAATAAAAAAACAATAAAAATGTACAACCTTGGGACAGGGATGGGGTGCTCTTTGGAACCTCAGAAAGAATTTTGGGGAGCCAAATCAACCACATTCTGCACTTTCCTAACCTATGGTGTACAGGTGTGTTTGGGCACTTGGTCCCTTTCTTTTAGAATCAAAGAATCATAGAGTTGGATGAATCCCCAAGGGCTGTCCAGTCCAACCCCCTGCCATTCAGGAATATACAATCAAAGCACTCTTGACAGATGGCCAGCCTCTGTTTAAAAATCTCCAAAGAAAGGATATTCCGCCACTCTGCAAAGAAGTATGTTTCACTGTCGAACAGCGCATACTGTCAGGAGCTTCCTGCTAATGTTGAGGTGGAATCTTGTTTCCTGTAGCTTGCAGCCATTGTTCCATGTCTTAGTCTCTGGAGTTGCAGAAAACAAGTTTGCCCCATCTTTAGTATGGCATCCTTTCAAATATTTAAACAGGGCTATTTAATTTATTACGGCTTTGTTTCTCTTAACTAGTGCTGAATTTTTCATTATTTTGTATGTGGAACATTTTTATATTTAAGAATGTCACAGATACTCTAATATGCATTTTGTTGGGGTTTTTTTTTAATGTTTTTATTATATAAGAACATATACAAAACATACAAAACATATAACATGCAATAATATATAACAATACATCAAATAACACAGAATATTACATTATCGATTTACATCCAAATTGTTACCTGACTTCCAAAATTACAAGCATTTATCTTTAATTACTTATTATTTTAATTATCTCATTCTATTTCTATTTATTCATCCCAACAAAAGAAAGCATTTATTTGCCCAACCATGTCTAAATTATAGAACTTAACTATACCATTTATCTCTAAAAAAAATTTAAACATTCCCATTCTTTTTCCATTTCTTCCTTGATTCTTCTATCTTTTATTAAAGTGGTCAAAATATCCATTTCCATAGCTTCTTCCAACATACTCAACCATTCCTCTATTAATGGTGTTTGTTGCTGCTTCCAGTAATTGGCATATACTATTCTCACAATTGTGATCATATATATGCGCTTAAATTTTCTTTCCGACTCTTTCTCTATAAAACATATATTAAGCAAAAAAGTAAAGGATTCAAAGGAATTGTTATTTAGAGTATCATAGGCGGGTTCCACACCGCCAAAAAGTACGTGCTCAGCAGGTACTAGGGTTAGGAAGGGGCGTCCTTTCTGGATGCCCCTAACCCTCATACATGCCAAGCATGTACAAAGTGGCGGCGCCCATTCTACATGGGCGCCACCATTTTGATGTAGCGGATGCTTAGCGTCCCCACATTGAGGTGCGGAAATGATGCCGCAAGTGCGCCATTGGCGCCTTGCGGAATCATAACTGCACCGCAAAAAGAACCCACTTTTTGCGGGTTCTTTTTGCAGCACCAGGGAATCGCGCGGTTTGTCCGCTGCAGTTCCCTAGCGCAGCAAACACCAGCGCAGGCAGACCGCCCTTTTGGGAAGTCTGTAAAGCACCTTAGACATCATATCTTGTATTCTGATTCCTGTTCCCATTCCTTGTAGCAATGTTTTTAATTTTCATATTGTAATTGTTTTTATCCTGTACTGTAATGTTTTAATCCTTGTAAGCTGCCTTGATCATTTTTATGGAAAGGCGGGGTAAAAATAAAAATTATTATTATTATTATTATTATTATTATTCTCCAAAATCTTATTGCCTCTTTACAACTCCACCATTGGTGAAAAAAAGTCCCTACCATCGCATGACATTTCCAGCACTCACTTCTCCCGGTTTTGTACATTTTATTCAATTTACTGGGTGACAAATGCCATCAATTCAGCATCTTTATATAATTTTCCTTATAATTTTGACTGAGTAAATTTGACAGTGTCTCACCAAGATTTCGCCCACTAATCTAATTGTATAACTCCCCCAACGTCCTGCACCCACTTAACCATGGAATATGCATTTTTAAGTGTTCTGCTTTAATAGGATTTAGAATGTTTCCAAATGGAAGTATCAAATAAAACATCATTGTGCAGCTATTCCATCTTTTCTCTGACTACTAAAAAAAAAGGCAAATGAAGGGGAGGGGGTGAACACTGAGGATAGCAAATGAAAGATCTGAGGAGATGCCTGAACTTGCAAATGGAGTCCTTTTCTCAGGCCCACCACCTGGGCAAGCATAGCTGAGAGAGGGCCTTCTTGGTGGCTGTTCCAAAGCTCTGTAACTCCTTATGGGAGCTAAAATGCCCCCCTCTTTGCTGTCCTTCTATCAGGATGCAAAAACTTTTTTATTATGATGGGCTTTTTAAAACTGAAGGTTATTAAAGAAAGGACTTTTAAGAAGTATTTTAATTGTATTCCTTTATTGAAAGTGCTCTTAATTACTTTTCACTGTATGCTTTAAAATGTTTTTATTGTTTCAACCATTTCACTCAGTTGTAATGCTGATCTTGTATATGTTGTAACTATAATGTATTTATTCTCATTTGTAAGTAGCCTGGAGTTCTGATTTTGTGGAAAAGGCAGCATATAAAGTTAATAAAAGCACCAACAGCACCAACTGCTTGCTGGCCCTGTAAAATTCTGTGAATGGGGCAAAAAAATGGAAACCCTTGTTAGAAAGTGGCTTTCTCATTAAAGTGCCATTAAAGGACTTTTGGTAAAGCCCTTAATAAGAATATGCAGTAATCAGAACATTTATTTTTATACATCCGATAGAATTGGATTGAATGCCTTAGAGTAAGCCAGTGGTTTTCAAACTGTCTGCCTTCAGGGAATCCTTCCCACATTGACTCATTTCCAGAGGAACTTTGGTGCATTCCAGAAGATTGTGG
The DNA here is from genome assembly GCF_019175285.1 of Sceloporus undulatus. Taxonomy (NCBI): domain Eukaryota; kingdom Metazoa; phylum Chordata; class Lepidosauria; order Squamata; family Phrynosomatidae; genus Sceloporus; species Sceloporus undulatus. The sequence goes on from NC_056526.1 coordinate 102,678,319, forward strand.
GTATTTTTAGGGCCAGGATGGGTAGACGTAGCATTATGGGATCTACTTTTGTTTGGTTTGGTGTTTTTTTTATCAAACCCCTTAGATCAAGCAATCATGGCTGATGCAAGTGGAACATACCAGTGGAGTTTAAGAATTCTAAGCCCAGGATTGAAAGGCACTCATAGCCCTACACACGCAAATCTCTCCTGGCTCCTCAAGGGTCCCCCCGCCCCAATGTATAATTTTGGACAGAATGGCACTCACTTCTTAGCTGATACTGTTAAACAACTGGGGCCCCAGAGATTATTGTTAACATCCTGCAGATCACTCAGAGATTTACCAGAATATTCTGGTAATATCCATCCCTTCTCTTGGACATACAGCAACTTCTAATACAAAATTCTCTCTCTCTTTCTCATTCACTCTCTTTTCTCTCTCAGTAATTGTCTTGCTCAGCTATGCTGCTCTTCTTCTTCCTTGTCTTCTTCTGTTCTCTATTTAGTCAACTTCATTTTCCTTCTCTTAAATGAAACTTCTGTATACAGACAGTCAAGCTATCTCCATTATTTTCTCACCTCTTCATATCTCTTTTTTTCTACCCAGAAAAAATTCTGGGGACTGGGTCACTGCCATGCTCATTGAACCTATAATCGTAGAGTTAGAAAATACACAAGGACCATCTAGTCCTTTGCAGTACAAGAATACACCATCTCCTAGATTCAGCTCTGAGCCTGGATGTCCAGGTTTCAGTAATGGCCAGGAATGCACTTGCACAGTTAAAACTAAGCTGTGCCTATTCCTTGATATGTCAGATCTGGCTACAGTGACACATGCCTTGGTTACATCCCATTTAGACTACTGTAACACACTTTATGTGGGGCTGCCTTTGGAAACTGTTCAGAAATTTCAGCAGGTCCAGAATGCTGCAGCCAGAATGCTGACCAGGGCTAGTTATAGGAACCATATAACTCCTTGTTGAAACAAATCCACTGGCTACCAGCTCATTTCCAAGCACAATTCAAAGTGCTGGTTATGATCTATAAAGCCCTATATGGCTTAGGTCCAGATTACTTGAAGAGCTTTATCTCTCCATATGAATCTGCCACAACACTAAGATCTTCAGGGGAAGGCTATCTCTTGGTCCCACCACCATTGCAGGCTCATTTGATGAGGGTACGAGAGAGAGCCTTCTTGGTGGCTGCTCCCACACTTTGGAAGTCCCTCCCACAGGAAGCGACAGCAAGCTGAGATATTCTTATTTAAGCAGGCATTCCACATGTAATTATACTAGGGTGGCTTTTATGGAGTACGAGTGCTTAGTTATGTCTTTTACCTTCTGTATGTTTTTAATGTAATACTATGATGGTTTAGATGGTTTTAATTGTTTTTAATTTTATTGCAATGTTTTTAACATTTTTTTGTCTATAAGCCACCTTCTGAGAGAAAGATGGCATACAAATGAAGTAAAATAAATAAATAAATAAATAATATAAAACCATTAAAAACAGACCAAAGTAAACACTCCAATAAGAAGCCTCCCTGGTGGCAATTGTGTATTAAAAACCTACTTGAACAAAAACATCTTAGTCTACCAGTGAAAGGAAACCAAAGAGGCTGCCAGCCTAGCCACCCATGAAAAGGAGTTCCAGAAGGTGAGAACAGCCACTGAGAAGGTGCTTTCTCATTTTCCCACCCAAAAAAAAACTGTGATGGTGACTAGTCACTAGTATTAGCTTCTGCCAACCTAGCAGTTCAAAAGCATGCAAATGCAAGTAGATAAACAGGTACGACTTCGATGGGAAGGTAAACAGTATTCGGTGCAGTCATACCAGCCACATGACCACCAGAGCAGTCCTCGGACAATGCTGACTCTTCAGCTTAGAAACGGAGATGAGCACTGCCCCCTACAGTCGGTTATGACTAGACATTCATGTCAAGGGACTACCTTTTTATCTTTAGGCCTGCTGGGGGAGACTGGTGTTTAATGCTCTTTTAAACTCAGACAATATATAGCAATAGCAATATCAAGTACAATTCTATACAGCTTATCATTGCACTTAAGCACACCCTAAGCATTTCACAATGTGTAAGCTAGTTGCCCCCAACAAGCTGGGTACTCATTTTAGGGACCTCAGACGGATGTCAGGCTGAGTTGACTCTGGCCCCTTGGCTGGTATTGAACTCACAACCATGTGATTTGTGAGTGCATAGCTACAGTATAGGCATTTATCCACTGTGCCACCAGGGCTCTTTCCATATATTTAGTTGTCAGATCTCTACCGACAGGGAGCGATGTAAAGAATATTCTGCAAAATTCAAAAACTGGTAGAAATAGCTATTATTCGAAAATTTCAAAAGCATTTTAAAGAGAAGAAATTCTGAGCACTTCTCGATCAATGAGTAAGAATTTTGATTTTTAATCATTGCCAAATGAAGTGAAGAGACAGGACCTTTCAGCTGACAATTCGATGGCCAGGATTTGCGTATTTTGCGTAAGAAAAGCTACCATTTATACTGGGTTTTACCAGAGGCTATTTCCTTTATTAGGATAATACTAGGCTTTATCCATGACACCCGCCCCTTCTCTCTTTTCTTCTCTCAGCCTCAGAGGCAGGGCTTGGCCAACTCTCTCTCTGCACCTCTCCCATGGTGATGCTAAGGTCATGCAATAATAATAATAATAATAATAATAATAATAATAATAATAATAATTGGCAAGGAGAGTGCAGAATATCCATGAACGAGAGAGTGTGACTTACCCAATGTCATCTTGTGGATTTACATGGCTGAGGGACCCCCCAACTCTACCATTTCTTGTTGGGACTTCAAAGTTTATTTGTTGAGATTGGGGTTTTGTTTTCGTGTGTGTGTGTGTGTTTGCGCGCACGCGCGCCTTCAGGTTTTTTCAATCAGAGGAATGTTCTTTAAACATCTGCTAAACTTCCTTTTGACATGGCAATTAAGTTTGAAATGCAAAGTAATTAGCGTAAATGTTTGACTTGTCTTTTATTGTCATTCAGGAAATCTGTGAAAAATATTTCTCTAGCTGCTGACAGGGAGAGACAAAATAGCCTTTTGAAAGTGGGACATGTGAAACGAATATTTTTTAAAAAAATTATCATCAAGTTCTCAATGAACGAGAAGAAAAACATTGGTTTGTCAAATCACTACCAGCAGGTCATTCCACAATTTGGGGGTAGCTGGAAAAAAGTTCTTTGGGTAACAGTTGCCATTTTCAATGGTCTTGAAACTAACCCTTATGAGGAGCAATTAAGATGCTGGAATTGGAGTACAGAAGACTGGGAGGTGATATGATGTGTGTGTGTGTGTGTGTGTGTGTGTGTGTGTGTCTTCAATCTAGATCTAGGCAGCTCCAAACATTTTATAGGGTTTCTTTCGTAAGGACTACTCACAGGTGGTTTTGTCAGTTCCTTCCTCTGAAATATAGCCTACGGCATCTGGTTATTTGTGGGTGGTCTTTCAGCAAAGTACTAAACACTGCTGACCCTGCTTAGCTTCCAAGATCAGACAGGGTCTGGTCCATGCCACATGATTGCCACCCTTAAATATCGCCATCATCATCATCATTGTCATCATCTTCTATTACGACCAACAGATCTCCCTGTATGAACCTACCAGGGCCTTCCCAGACTGACCTCCAAAAACAAGAACAGAACTATTCACCCACTTATTTTGCCCCTCCTGTTGGTCACTCCGGCCAAATTTTGTTCCAAACTTGTTGTAAATTGGTTCTAATTTTGTGTAACTTGTATTGAAACTGTTATTGTAGATGATATGTTTTATTCTTATACAGTGGTACCTCGGGATACGAAATACCCAGGTTACGAAATTTTCGGGATACGAAAAAATCCCATAGGAAATCATTGTTCCGGGTTACGAATGTTTTTTCGGGATACGAAGAAAATTTTTGGTGCTTTTTTCGGCTTTTTCGCACGAAACGCGGCTTTTCCCCATTAGCGCCTATGGCAATTCGGCTTACGAAGGCTTTTTGGGTTACGAAAGCGGCCGCGGAACGAATTAATTTCGTAACCCGAGGCACCACTGTATCCTAGGAGAAGGAGGGAGGGTTAAGATTAGGGAATATTTTACTATTGTTAATGTAATCGTTATATTGGTTTGTTGTTACCCACCTCGATCCTCAAAAGGGAAAGGCGGGATATAAATATATTATTATTATTATCCAATAGAAAACTCAAACACAAAATTAAAAACAACATCCCAAAGAAATAAATAGTACAGTAAAAACAATAATTACTATCAACTTAAATATCTGAATGGATGTCATGTAGAAGATAGAGCAAAACTGTCTGTTACTCAAGAGACTAGAATATGAATCAGTGGATTCAAATTACAAGAAAAGAGATTCCATCTAAACATTAACAAAAACATCTTTACTTTAAGAATCATTTGACAGTGGAATAGATTGCCTGACAGGGTAATGGTCTCTTCTTCTTTTCAGGTCTTTAAATAGAGGCTGGATTGACATATTTCAGGAGTGGTTTAACTGGGCATTCCTGTAAGGCAGGGTTGGATTTGATGACCCTTCCAGGACCCTTCCAACTCTAAAGATTCTGTGATTCTGTGAATGAGAAAACAAATCTGAGGCATACAATTAACATAACAGTTCCCCAATCTTAAGTGATTTTTGAATTAAAGTGGTGTGTGTGAGGCTGTTAAGACAAGCAGCCATGTATTACAAGTCTCATCATTCCATTTAAATATCCTTCCTTGTTGTTGTTTTAAATGTTACAAAGCACATTTTATGTGTGCAATTGCCACCCAGAAACAGATAGGACAACTGTCAATAGCACACCTGTTGCACATGCCACCAAAAGTAATCATTGGCATTTCAAAGGCACTGACATATTACTAAAGGCTGTTCTTAAGACATTTGTTGCAAACAACTGGAATCTGCCCTTCAGTATATTTAAAACAAGTGTCATCTATTCATGGCCATCTTCTCAGTTTCTTAGAAGCCTGTCTTGGAAGAGCAGAAAGAAAAGGATTGGTTTCTTTTTCTTTCCTTTCCTTTCCTCTTCCTTTTTCTTTCTGCAAAACCCAGGACAGAAAGAAAGAGGAGATTCACCTACAAAGTGCAAATTAAAGACTCATAAACTTAGTCACTTTATTTTAAAGAGGACCAAGATATGAAGACGGGGTCTAACACTAGCAATTTCTGTATCTGTGTATGAAATACCAGTTTCATACCCCAACCTCAGGAACCAGTACTAGCATGAATTAAGAAAGTCTGTGGAACTTCAAGAGCACTCCTACTGAAATCGAAGATGTCACTGTGTGCTCACATGACATCTGAGCAAGAGTGGTCTATAATTACGGAAAGAAGCTTCCAACTGCTTCTTCTGCCAATGTCACATGGCTCCAATTTTGTCTTCCCTCAACAATAGTATTCACTGACGGGTTTTCTAGCCAGTGAATGCTGTTGTCGAGGGAGGACAAAATTGGAGCCATGTGACATTGGCAGAAGAAGCAGTTGGAAGCTTCTCTCCATCTTGAGCTGGAAGCACAGGATCAATGAGAAATCACTGTAAAAGCATTCTTCAACTCTGTGAACTTTATCGCACTGCGTTCCTTCCACGCGTTCTGAGAACGGAACGGAAGGAGTAGGGATGAGTGCGGAATGAGTGGGGGACGGATTTTACCGCACGCATCCGTCCCTCATTCGTTCCGTTCCCCCTCTCTTCCGTTCTTAATCCGTTCCAGAGGGGGAAATTTTTGAGAACTGTTCTGAACAGTTCTCAAAAAGCGTCCCCTCTGGAACGGAATGGGCAGGGAAGAGAGGGGGAACGGAACGAGTGAGGGACGGGTGTGTGCGGTAAAATCCGTCCCCCACTCATTTCTGTTTTCTGCCGGGCCGGGCCGGGCCGAGAACCCGGTGCGATAAACTCATGTGTTTCTATTTGGGGTTAGATCTAGGATTGCAAAGCATTTATCAGTTTGCTTCAGTTGCCTCCCCATTTGAGGTACATAAGGCAGATAACAGGAGGAAAGCCTATTTGGAAGAAATAGCTGTTATCAGACTGTACCAAACTCTTGCACAAGCATTTACTAAATAGTCTTAAGACCCTATCGCATGAGGTTAAAACCCTGTCTTACCTTTCCCGAATTCAATGCTAATTTGGGAAGCAGGCAGGCAGGTGCTATCATATAGAAATTGCTACCGAAATCACCACCCAGGTCTGTCCTGGATGCAGCCCAGGTCTTCTAAACCACTTCGATGGACATTTTTAGAAGTTGGAAGCTTTAGACCCGGGACAGACTCAGATGGTGATTTCAGCTGTGATGATTTCTATTGTGACAGCATCCGGCTGCCTCCCAAATTATCATTGAATTCAGGAAAGGTAAGACGAGGTTTTAACCCCATGTGATAGGGTCCAAAGCGGCTATCCTATGCAATAATTTTGCTCTTGGTTGCAGTCTTGTGGCCAGCTTGGCAAATGCTGACAGACAAAATAAAAGTTACAAGACAAAATGGAAATGTTCTGTCAATAGCAGTATTAAGCTGCTTGATTGAAGGGTTTGGGGAGCTGTAGTCCAGGGACCTTACCGCACAAGCTCCAGGCACGGGACAAGAACAGTCCAAAAGGGGCCGGGAAGGAAATGAAACGAGTGGGGGATGCATTTTACTGCACACAGGAAGTCCCTCACTTGTTCCATTCCCTTCCCTTCTGTTCCCAATCCGTCCCAGAAGAGGCAATTTTTGAGAACTGTTCTGAACAGGGAAGGGAACGGAACGAAATGGGGACTTCTGTGTGCAGTAAAATGTGTCCCACACTCATTCTCAGCCCCTTTTGTTCCATTCTCATCCCATGCCTGGAGCCCCTGTGCAATGAGGTCCCAAGTCTCTGCTTTACTGTCATCCCTCCACTGGCTTCCTCTCCCTTTTCGTATTCAATACCAACTTCTGTTAGTGACATTCAAAGCTCTGCGTGGTTTGACCCCTCCCTACCTGTCAGAGTTAGCGTCTCCTTACCTTTCGACCGGTACCCTACATTCTGATAACCAAGGACTACTGTATCATTCAAGGATTTCCACTTCTTCGGCTTAGATCCACCCCTTTTCACTCACTGGCCCCTATTTGTGGAATCTTCTTCCTGCACAAGCACAGTCCATTACTTCATTAACCAGCTTCAAAGCTGAATTAAAGGCAATCCTGTTTAGGGAAGCGTTCCCAGGCCTTACACGATTGTTAGCCATGCTGTTTTAACCTGTGTTGATTATTTTACTGCTTCTAATTTAATATATATATTAATCTCCATTGTTTTTTGGAGAGGGCACACCACTGGCAGGTCTTTGTTTTATTTTATTTTAATTTATTGTATGTACAGAACTGTGTAAACCTACATTGCTTTATAAATAAATCTTAATAATAATAATAATAATCTTTGCCAGGCTTCATAAAACTCATTGAAAACAGTAGGACTTAGTTCTGACTAAAGATTCATATATCAACGAATTGACTGGGGATGATGGGAGTTGTAATGCAACACATTTAAGCACATCTGTTCAGTGAATGTCCAAACTTGACAGAAATTCTTGTAACATTTTTTCTATACACTGTTTCAATTCCCAAGGCACACGCATACTCACACGTTATAGACAGATTCACTAAACATGTAGAGAACATGATTTCATTTAATTGTCCCTCATATATTGGTGGTGCTCCTGAGTTTCCTAGTTGGGATTCAGTAGTGTCATTTTCAGTTTGCCTAAAGCATAATGTGAAAGACTTGGGAGATGAAATACGAAGCCTAAATTAATACTTTTGTTCTATAGCCATAATGCTGAGCCTTCACAGTTACTGCCAAACCCTGAGACTCTTCTTCCCTCCTTTCAGTTACTCTTTGCCTCCCTTTTCTCCAAGAATTAAAAGCATTTTAGAAAAATTTCAGCACACACACATAGTCCCTTAGAACTCTGGATTACATCTTTAACAAGAGTTTTGACAGCTGTGAAAATATATGTATATCTTTTAAAAAAACATATTAAAGGTCTTAGACTTCTGACAGTGATACTATGCAGCACTTTAAGTGTAGATTTTCATAGGCTTTAAAATTAAAATCTAGTTAGGTTTGTTTAATATAAACTAGGAGAAAATGTTTCTAAAAATAGCCACTTTTCTTTTAATTGCATTATGGTTATGGTTCATATTTAGAATAAAGGACAGAGCTAGGATCTCAAAAAACTGAAAAGTAATCTGATAATAACTAAGGCCTGTTACAAACGGGCACCCTAGTACGCGACGAGCGGGCACTAGGGTTAGAAAGGGGCGTCCTTTCTGGATGCCCCTAACCCTAATACGCGCTCCGCCATTCCACACGACTGCTGCCATGACTACATCACAACCGCGCCACCTCCAAACGAGGTAGCGCGGTTGTGATGTAGTGGGGCCGCGCGAGGGCGCCTACAACATCAATTAGCTTCCCTGTTCAGTTGTAAGAGTAGGCAGAATATTTCATAGAATCATAGAGGTGGAAGAGACCACAAGGGCCATCCAGACCAACCCATTGCCATGCAGGAAATCACAATCAAAGCATCCCCGACAGAAGGACATCCAGCTTCTGCTTAAAGACCTCCAAGGAGTTTATCAGACAAGGGAAATTGGAAGTATAATCCAATGGCAATCCAAACGCAATCATGAGGTTTAACTTTATTGCGTGATAGACTACTACACGCAATTTCTGGCAATGGGAAGTCAGTCCAAATGCAATCATGAGGTTTCACGTTATTGCATGATAGACTACCACACAAGCTATTTTTGGGCAATGGGAAGTCAATTTGAATGCAATTCGAATTCACGTAAATTTGCTGAACTAGCAAATTCACGTGAATGCATTCTGGCCCCACTTTCTTTTCATTCGAAATTAAGAGAAATTTGTCCCGTGCATGGCAGGGGGTTGGACTGGATGGCCCTTGTGGTCTCTTCCACCTGTATGATTCTATGATAAATTCCCAAGGAATGAAACTCCACTGCACTGGTCCAAGTGCTGCTCCCCATCTCATTTGTCCATCATTCATTTTCCTTTCTTTGCTGTCATGAGCCTTGGTCCTGCCACATTTCCAGGCATGTTTGGTAAGGATATGGGAGAGAGCCTTCACAGTGGCTAATCCAAGACTGTGGTATTCCCTTCACTGAGAGGTCCACTTGCCCTGCTCTCTGGTCTTTTTCACCTGGCAGGCAAAAACCTTTATATTCAAGCAGGCCTTTGACATTTTTATATTATGTAGTTGTAGTATGGGTGAAGTGATGACATTTTTTAAATCTAATTTTTTAATTATGTTTTAAATTTGTTCTTAACTATAGACAATGTTTTATTAAAAAATATATATAATATTGTTGTTTAATTCTTTTTTAAATTTTGTAAAATAAACAAATTTTAAACAACTCTTGCTTTAAATCATCATAAGCCACCTTGGGTTCCATCCCAAGAAAAATGCTGGATATAAATGCAATAAATTAATAAAAAATATATAAATAAACATTAATGGTAACTTCTGGGGATAAATTGAGCTGTATGTTTCTGGTCTGTGTCAGCAATACATATATTCAGTCATAAATCCATTTCCTCCAATATCTACAGCAATCTACAACTTTAAAACACACATACATAAAAATTCCCATTTATATTTACATATAAGTGCCCTTTATGCCATATTATTTTTTTATTTATTATATTCCCTGACATATGTATTGTCTATTGAGATGCATTTTTGTACACATCTTTCCAGCTGAGAACTGCACCACCAGATTCAACAAACTGTGCAGTCCAAAGACATTTGTGTTGTTTACTACATAATAGTCCAGGGATTGCAAATTAGTTCCATTTTCCTCAAATAGGGATCAAACAAAAATATCCCTCTCTAATAGTTACTCTGGTTCTGCACAGATTGTAACTGCTGTTGAGATGGTTCACCATCTCATCCAGAATTTGGAAACAGGGTTAGAAATTAATTTACAAATAGTTATTAGGGGACAGCATGGCTACTGACAGTTGCACTGTAAACCAGTATAGTTGTAAAGCTAAACAGTGGTTGTAGAAAATATAGGAAATGAATAATAATAAATAAATAAAACTTTTACTTTTTCCCCACTTTTATGTGATGAGACAATCAAAGCGGCTGACAACACATTAAAGTATCCACATTCACAACATTATATCCCAAATTCCCCCCATTAAAACAGGATTAAACATGTTACAATTAAAACTGGAGATTAAAATATCTATTAAAAACACAATAAAAAATATAACAAGGACAGAGCAGTGGGCTAATACATGATGTGAGGGCCAGTCATTTTGTGGCCGGACACTTTTATTCAGGAAAGACCTGCCGGAAGAGATCCGTCTTGACAACTTTTTTAAATCTGTCTAAGCTGGCAATTTGACAGATCTCAGATTTGGGAGCAATTGCAGAGAAGGCCCTCTGGGAGGTAGCAGTTAGTCTGGTTTTTAAAGGCTGCAATAGATTCCTCCCAGAGGACCTGAGGGTTTGGAGCGGATTATATGGAAGCAGGCGATCCCTCAAATAGGTTGGACCCAAACCATGTAGGGCTTTAAAGGTTATAACCAACACCTTGTACTGTGCCTGGAAACTAATAGGCAGCCAGTGAAGAGATTTTAGGACAGGTGTTACTCGGTCACTCCTAGTTTTACCAGCACAGTAAAAAGGAAAGGGGGAGATTCATGATATATGGGCAGGAAAGAGGTGAAGAGAACCTGTACTCTATGGCCTCCTGCCAGTCTTCTAGAACTTTTAAATCTGTACAAACTTATTTTGTTAGAAAATAGTGCTCAGTAGAAATATCTTTTAGGAGAGATATTAACATTCAACAACCAAACTGGCAGTTTATCCAGCAAGTGACACCACTTGTGCTTATCGAATTCCAGCTTCACCAGTCAACACCAGTGTCCACATGCTCTTCCCTTTGAGGACTTTCAAACAGCCACCAGCAATAAAAGCATCAAGCTTGTTAAAACTAGCAAGGCAGCAGAACACCCTCATTCGACAAAAGCTCATGCTACAAATGTTTTTATTTCAGTTAGTCCCACAGGTATTATAATACCCCTTCACACACCATCAACATAAGACAGGGAAAAAAGTGTGTTAACTGTAAAGGCCTCTAGCCTTGTCTCCTTCCTTCTGCACAGGTGTGATGGCAGGTGGCAGTCATTTATATTACCCATACTTAAAGGAGTCTGCTGCATCAATCTCTTCATGCACCGCTACATCTTCACTGGAATGGCTTCTTCCAGTCAAGAGTTACATTCAGAACAATGCCTTTTGTAGATGCACAGGAGGTGGGCTTTGATAAGCATGGGTAATTATTATTAAAAGGAAGGTTTTTCTAATGTTATGTGTGTGTCTCAGTTTTTATTTAAATAAGAAAATGCCTCTTAGCTATCTGTTGTGATCATGTACTATTATGATCATAGAAATATTCTCAGCCCTGAAATGTTTTAGGTCTTGGGATGGAGGCAAAGATAGGCAACTTACTTTGTCCGTTATACAGTTTTCTGTATAAGCCTCCTGGTTCTAATGATGATTGATTACTTTTTGTCTATGCACAGTGGGAATGCTGGTATTTATACAGTACTGGATGGGGAACTCACAAAATTGTGAATTTGCAAGGCTGAATGCAGCTCAGCTAAATGTGGACCTTATTTATTTAACAGGATTTCAAGTTAGGAAAGCGAACATCAAGAACAGATGTTTGCACTGAACTTGTTTGAAGATGCACAGCTGTACAAGCTCTTGCCATGAATACAGAAGCTATGCATGTTCTTTTTCAATAGTTTGGAAAAAACTTCAGTAGTACTGCCATAGTATTTATTTATAAGGCTTTAAAAAAAGAACAATCTTTGTATTTGGTAAAATGAAAAAAGATGTCAAGCCCAGCAGGAAGATGCTTTGGGCATTCAGGAAAAGAGAGAGACCAAGAAAGACAAACAGAAATGATTTAAAACAAGGAAGGTCAATTTAAAAAAAAGAAGAAGAAAAAGAAGAGATTTGGGATTCTATGGGGCCAGAGGTAGGTGTGTAATTATGTAATCAAAATCAATGGTATAGCAGGAGGTAGGGTCCAAGTTCAGGGACATCAGTACAATCATGAAAAAAACAAAGTGGGGAAGTGGTCAAGAGTGAGGGAGCTGAGGCAGCAGTTTTCAAAAAAGAGCAGGAATGTTAACAAAGCATTTAGATTCAGGATCAATTTTTCTGATAAAAGAGCAAACTCTCAGTGCTTGTTGAACCAAGATTGGTCTGTTAAGATCAGGGGATGAGACCAAGACACTGGTGCCAAAAGAGCTGAGGCAGCAGCTTTTTGCTTGTGTAAGAGATAAGTGCTATGGTTCAACAGTTGCTGTAGTCTCTTCTGTCTCCTTTTTTTGTGGGGTGGGGATGTATATTGAACATTTCCAATCTGTTGGCCAGTGTTTGGTTTTCCATATTTGTTAGCATATTTTAGTTAACACTAGAGTTGATTCTGTATGTGTGGACTGTTGCAGTTCAGTTGGGACGTCATCTGTTCCCAGAGCTGGCTCTAGGTATTTGGCCACCCTAGGTGAGAAATATTTTGGCCCCCCTTGATTTCTGCTGTTTCATTTGTTATTAGGTTGGAGCGTTTAGTCAATATAAGTAGTTTGTCTCCTTTTGTTAAAGTTTTAGCCTTCTGCTTTTATTGTCTCTGTAGCCTAATTTATTGCCTTTTATAGAACAACATTCATTTTCTGATTTCTGATTACATAATGATAAAAGACATAAGATACAAGGCAGTTGTGTACCCCCTCATCCCCTAAGATAATGTAAAAATAAATAGAGTACTCACCTAAGCAACTAAAACTTCCTCTTTACTTCGTTTAAAACTTGTCATAAGAATGGAACACAGTATTAAACATACTAGGCAAACATTCAAAATCAAACACAAACACTGAAACACTATTGCAAAATCACTACCAAAAACGCTAAACACGAAAACAGGCTAGTTTGTTAGTTGTAAACAGTAAACTCAAGACAACTGGCAACTGGCGTTCCGTGTTATGGCACCAAAGGTAAGGCGGGTGGGTGGCGAGAGGAGAGGGAGCTGTTGACCTTGAGGCGCATGCGGAAGGTGTATGATTTACCATGTGACCATACTAAGGACACAAGGGGCACACATTTATGTTTTGGCCATTGTACAAAGAAAGCGTCACATGGCAGCTTGCTTTTACGTCACTTACAGTAATGAGTTTTCACTTTAATATTGTTTAATTACACAAAAAAGTATACAAAAAAAGTCACCAAGCCGCCCCTAAATTTTGTCACCCTAGGCGGCTACCTAATTCATCTATGTGGATGACCTGGCCCTGTCTGTTCCTGATGATTTATTTTCCCAGTTTTTTTTAATGCAGCTTTCACCTTGCTTTTAAGAATTTGGGGTTCGTCTCTGTATTGTTCTTCATTACATCTATCCTTCATTTTCATCTCTTTTATATAGATCTGCTGTATACTGCATCCTGCATTTTTTTATTTCTTCTTTGTCATGTAGTGTGTTCCTGTTCTTGTCATAAAGCATTCCTATTTTTGGTTTGAACTTTCCTTTAATTTCTCCTCTCTTGTAAACAGATCTCTCATTTTTCCTTTTTTGTTATTTGCTTCTATTTCTTTGCACTGATTGTTATAGTAGTCCTCTTTATCATTGCACACTAGTCATTTGCTTTCCTTCTTTTCTTAATTGTTTGTAGTATTTCATCTGTTATCTATTTTGTCTCCTTTTTGTTTTTGATCACAGTGTCTTGCTGCTTTCTTCCTTTATTATGTCCCTGACCATAGTTCTTCTGGTTCCCTATCAATTATATACTCTCTCTCTTTCTCTCTCTGGACCTTATCGCACACACAAATGTAAACGTTCTAGGGACTGAAGGAGGACTCTTGTGTGCATGCGCGACCGCCCAAAAACTGATTTTATCGCACACGAAGACGTCCTCCAAGAGGCCCCGTTCCGTCCCCCGGCGCACACCCGTTCACATCCAGTCCTGACGGGCATGATTTTTGCCTGAATGGATTACCTTCTGTCTGCAAAAACTGGCGTCCATCAGGACTTGATGCGAACGGGTGCACGCCGGGGGACGGAATGGGGCCTCTTGGAGGACATATTCATGTGCGATAAAATCCGTTTTTGGGCGGTCGCGCGCGCACACGAGAGTTCTCCTCCAGTCCCTAGAACGTTTACATTTGTGTGTGCAATAAGGTCCGAAGTCACACACACACAACTAGCATCTTGTTTGTCACTGCAGCTATCATAGCTATCAGCTCCTGCTGCTGCACATACATGTAGAATGTGAGAGGCCTTCACAGACCCTTTGTGAAAACATTGGGCCCCACCCCTGCCAGTTCCATGGGCCACAAATTAAGAACCTGTGACCTGTAGGATCCCCAGGATTTGGTTGAGTCCCCTATGATTCAGCATCTACACGAAAGCCCTGAAGAGGTTTAGACAGAGTGTTGAGGTTGGGTGTCACTCAACTCTGTTTCTTCTTTCCATCTTTATTCGTAGTAAGCTATCTTTCCACCCCTTTTGGTCACCACTTCAGGAAGACATGAGGCAGGGTTCCAACCCCTTTGTAGTTGGAAAATGGACCTTGAGGGAGAGGCAGAGTCTGGCAACATAGTGCCTTCCACAGTGACAGTATGGGTTGGCTCTATGTTTTTCAGAATCCCTGGGTGAGAGGTAGGGATTTGTGAGAAGAACGTGAGTTACTCAGGTGATAGCTGCATTTTGTAACCACTGTGTCCGACCTGCTGCACTGATGTTTTTCTTCTGGTTCTGCATTGTTTTGTCTGCCTATGTGCATTGGTGAATCTCAGAGCAGCGTGGATAGGAACAGGGTGCCCCTTAATATAATCTTGGCCCCATTCCCAATCAATGGATCGATTTGACAGTGGAGCATGGTTCCCACTACATTTGCCCTGATCATATTTTTCCCCTCCAAAATAACCCACTTCTGGTTCCCATCCACAAATGAATTGATTCAAAATGATTCGGTGCAGACAGCTGAAGGGGAAATTTGAATCGATTCCGATCCGCATGTGGTTCATGTTTGAGCAGATTCTATTTATCAAAAAAGAAGCGGAAAAAAATCAGCATCGAAAAACAGGTTAAATGGGTCTAGTGCATGGCCCCCCTCTCGGAATCGCTTCAGCAATTCAGATTAAGTAGGAACCAGGGTCGTTTGAACCGGTTCAAACTGATTCACAATCCAGTTTAAAAGGTAGTGGGAATGAGATGCTTGGGCAGAGGCAGAGTGTGAGGATTGGGCAGGCCAGATAAGGGAAAGACAGGATAGATATTTGAAATATATCCCATGTTCCAATCCATTCCCCATTTCTCCAAGATCCAAGTTATATTTATTTAAATGAATGGAAGGAAGGAAGGAAGGAATTTTCAAGGGAGGGTTTTCTCTCTACCCCACCACACTCCCAGGCTTGTCTGCTGAAGACATGTCAGAGAACATTCTTGGTGGCTGCTCCTAGGCAGTGGAATTCCTTCCTACTGGAAGCTGAGTTGGGCCCTTCATCTCTGTTTCTGCCAGCAGGCAAAGACTTTTTTGTTTACCCAAACTTTTGAGTGTTAACTATCTGTTGCAGAAGGTCTAGAATCAGTTGTGATGTGCAAAAACAAGTTAAGATACAAATTGGAAGATCCCCAGTTTACAACCTACTCTTACATGAGTCATATCATACAATATCATCAAAAACAGAAAGAGGGCAAGAGAGGGGGCTCTGTTTCTGGGTTCTTGTGTAGCCTGCTGATGGATAATGAACAATGGCCTCTAAGCCCTACCAGACTGTTTGGGATTACAGACCATTTTTGAAGGTCTGAATGTGGTCCATTGTATAGGACATAATACCTACATTACAGACTCAAACTGGTTTAAACCCTTCTGCAAATTAATCCAGGAAACTGAATTTCTACTAATCTTTAGGAAAGAATTTCTTGCATAGTCACAAAAACTACAGATCCCAGTTTTACTTGAGAGTAAATCACAGTTACTTCAATGTAGTGTATACAGATTCACAGAGAACCACACTAAATCTCTGAAGCTGTCCAAATCACTGGAGAAATCAAGAAGGAATAACATAGGGAGAACTGCACTAGAGGAGTGTTGGTGAGTTCTGTTCTACAGTTTATCACGTGGCTTTGTTTTGGGTTTTCCATTTTCACATGCAGTAGGGTATCCCCAAGGTACCTTTTTAAAGGTGCAGTATCTTATTACTGGATACTTGTGTTGATTTAGTCATACAAATAACAACTATTCAACAGTTATGGTGTTCCTAACTGCTGTGGTCAGTTTATCACCTAGTGGCTACTCTCCTGGTAAAATTTCTCTATATACTTTACTAGGTTCATAGTTTACTGGTCTCTTTAGCATTGTCCTCCAGGCTGGTCAACTGGGGATGCACTTGAAGCCTTACTACAGTGGGCCCTTGATATCTACTGGGGTTTGGTTTAAGGACACCCCCCCCCCCACTGGATACCAAAATCTGTGGAACACAAATCCCATTAAATACAGTGGCATAGTAAAATTGTGTCCCTTATATGAAATGGAAAAATGAAGGTTTGCTTCTTAGAATTTATATTTTTAGAGGATATTTTCAAGCCATGGATGCTTGGATCTATGAATAAAAAGTTCATGAATAAGGAGGACTGACTGTAGCTTAGTAGAAATTGCCAGGGTTTCTGTTCTGCTGTCATAGCCTTCAAGAACCTATCACCTCCAAGCCATGATAAGTTAACAGAGTAGGACTTTGCCAGTGGATGGGTGAGTAAATAAGCAAAAATTCAATGAAACTCTGCACATACATATCAAGGGACTAGAAAGGGAATCTTATCTCTTCTACTTTTTTTTACAGCATCACACCCTTTAGCTATGTTATTCATGTTATCCAAAAAAGTTCTGGTCCCTGCAGCTCTGCATTTGACAAATGTAAACACATACTTTTGTTTCATATTTTGGCAGTCATGAGACACAATAAGGTAAAATGAGGACAACTCCATTTATCTTTAAATTTCCTTTCTTTCTTGGGGATCTGCCAAGCTCTTTTGTTTTTAAAATATGGTTGTTTGTGGTTTAATTTCCTCTGAGCTTTTTCTTTCTTTTTAAAGTACCGTTAAATCAAAGGAAATAAAGCCATCTTCTTATTGAAATTGAAGAGTAAATGGGACAAGACACAAGTCTATGAGCTCAATAGAAACATATTGTTTCCTCATGAGCTCTTTTAAACTTGAACAATAAACCTTTCCTGAATTGGTTAAATATTGTTATGCTGCCATCATGATCCATGATCTGGGAATTAATCCATAACAGGATTACATTGAAATTGTGTTATTCTGCTATTCCCCCCTTTTTAAAGAAATAATATATAAAAAAGATAGAAAACAGAACATGCCAGAGAAATGAGCCCAATACTGCAGTGAAGTGAAATGAGAGATTCACACTCAAAGTGTTTACTGAATCATAGCAGGAAAGGATGTCATTAATGGGGAAATAATTTCGAAGCAATCCAACAGTGGTCTAGCACAGTACTGTACAAGGAGAGCCACAACAGTATCTAAAACATTCCAGGGAGACTGAAATGAAAGCAGTACAATTGCAGTTTAAGTGCCTTGGGACTTTACTGCATGAGAAAAAAAAACTAAATCATTCGGGAGAGTAGTGGCTTTCTCTGTGCTATTGCACGTGCCTTCATAGCACTTCCATCCTGTTCTTGAGGAGAGACATTTCAGCAAAGGGAATGCTATGATGACCATCTTCCTTCACAAAAAGAATGGAAGTGCTATAATGTCATGCAAGCTAGTGCAGAAAAAGCCACTACTCTCCTGATTGGTTTTGCCTTTCTTTTATTGTGTGGTAAAATTCTTAGAAATACAAAATGTATAACACATCATGACATCATCATAGTGCAGGTTGCCCCACCACTGTCCTGCTCCTCTGTTATCCAAAGGCTGGAGAGATTTTCAGAACACCAGGGGCACTTGGCACCATGTATATCACTAACTGCTACTAAGGGGTCATTCCCACTGGCCTATAATCCGGATCTGGATGCGAATCATGGGTGCATCGTTCCCGTTTGAGTACAAATCTGACCTGCATTGCTCCGATATCGTTCCCACTGACATTCGAATCTGATTTGATTTATCTAGGAAAACCTGAATTACAGGTCGATAAATTGGTTTTAAAAAAACAGTGGTTTTAAAGCGAGTTTTCCTGTGCCTCCTGAGTCTGATTCGGGGCAAATGAATGGGAATGAAAGGGTCTGATTCTGGAACCTGGAGATGGGAGGAGCAGCGCTCAAGGGGTTGGCCTGGGGGTGTCACCCTCTTGGTTCTCTTTTTGTATCGCCAGCGCCATTTTCTTCCATTCGCATAGCCTTTACTCCGGTGGATTGCAACCTCCCCTCTGCTCCTCATTCATAGACCAATGTGTGAGGAGAGCCATTGAACACCATTTTAAACTATTATCTTTTCTTTTTTCGCCTCTGCCTGAGCACCTGAGCAGCAGATGGGCTTTGCAGGACATGTCTGCTTGATCGCCCCCCAGACAGCCCAGGGAGCAATGGGGGAGGCAAAGGGATTTGGGGGAATGGAGGCTCCTTCCAGAGGAACTATGGGAAGACACAGGAGAGCCTGGATGCCCAGGGATCTGAGGGGGAGGGGATCAAGCCTTCTCTTCTCTCTTCCCCATAGAGTCTCTCCCCACTGAAGCCCACTGCCTTCTCCCCCTTGATCTGATTTGGCAAACACACACTATCTATCTATCTGTCTGTCTGTCTGTCTGTCTCTTTATACAGACACATATGTTTATATATGAATACTCTCACACACACATATGCATATATACATACACACATATAGGTATATACACACATACATATTTGTGTGTGTGTGCATGCATGTATATATACACATATGAATGTATATTTGTGTGTGTGTGTGTGTGTGTATTTCTAAAGTAAATTATAAAGTAACAACTTTTTTAATTTATGAGGGGGGGGGGAACTCATCTGTAGATCAAAACCCACTGTAGAAATAATACAGTTTGAGACCCCTTAACCTGCCCTAGCTCAGTACTAAGGAATTATGAGAACTGTTGTGTTTGTGAGACATTTATCCTCCTCTGCCAGAGAGTGCTGGTGCCATAATAAACTACCATTCCCAGGATTCCCTAGCACTGAGTTATGGCAGTTAATATGGGTAGACACAGAAGAGCCTCGGATGCAAGGGGTTTAGGACGAATAGAGACTCCTTCTAGTCTGGGGAGACACAACAGAAGAGTCTTGGATGCAGCCGATTTTCATTGGATGTAGCAGATTTTCATTGGATGCCCCCCCCCCAAAAAAAAACCCAAGACTTGTGACGTCTGAAACCTACGCGTTTGATTGACAGCTTGCAGACACAAATGGGAACTGGGAGCAAATTAATCCGCTTTAAAATACATTGATTTAAAATAAATGGGAACGAAAACAGGGTCTAAATAAATCGAGGTAATTTGCCCCTTTTCATAATGGAAACGATGGGAAAAATTCAAGCAATTAGTCTTGGAACATAATCCGAATCAGAATCGCGCCAATATAATCCATTTTATCTGCCAAGTGGGAATGGCACCTAAGAGAACAAGGAGGAACAAAATAGACCTGTTGCCTTTGTAGTGGTGTGCTTTTCAGTGTGGCAGAACTTCTGAAATACTTCCCAAAGTTTTGCCAGTGTGACTATTAACTTTTCAAAATCACATCTTTTCACATAAATTATTGTCTCAAGCTTCTGCCATTACTGTCCCATCCATGTTCAGTCTCGTTGGAGCTTATTTCTACTTCACTGTGTGACATTCAAAGAAGGATCATGATGGCAGTATAACACCATTTAGCCAATCAGATTAGCAGTTTGGTAATATTAATGATGATGAAAACTTTAATTTGTAATGAGGGCAATGCTCTGTACACAGGTTACAATATTAATTCCAGAAAGTGAGGTCAAATGAAGCCTTTCTAGCATAATGCTTCCTGGATTGCTAAAATAATTGCATTCATTTTACACTAGTGGTGAGAGAAGTTCAGACAACAGGCTGCAAGTATCTCCTAGGACCATTTCTGTCCCACTCCCCACCCCACAAAAAAAGAATTATCACAATTTTATTTGCCTCCAAACATCTCCATGGGGACATGAGGGCAATTTGCCACCACAAACAATTTAAATGATCAAATTTAAAATATTGGAAATCTTTCACCAGTGCAACATGACCTAGAAACTGACTCCCAGGTGACTTCCTACTGGGAGGTGGGGAGGAAAAAAGGATTCTCCTGAGTCTAAAATAGGCTAGAGAGGGCAAATAATGTGGCAAAATTTTCTCCACACCTCATTGGGGTAAGGAGGTATTTGGAGGCCCAAAAAGTCTAGGTGTATCGCAGGAGGAAGAAACGCATGTGCGCACGCATGTGTGCATGCCCACACACACACAGAGGTCCTTTGGAGTAATCAATGCAACCATGACAGTGGCCCACTCCTATTTTGCACACATTTCAAATGGGGCTTCAAATTTGGTGGTGGGGCAGCTAAAACCTGTTCCTTTTCCAGGTCCAGCTTATCTACAGCATCATCTTATCAAAGCTGTTAGCATTTATTTTTGCTTCTCTCCTTTGCCCTCTCTTCTGACCTATTTTCTTATTTTTCCTTGGAAAAAGGCATCAAATGTGTGCATTTTAGTTTTAGTTTTGTAAAGTGCCATCAGCTATCTCTACTGCAACTGTCTGTACTGCAAAATGAATTTTCTTGATGTTTTATCCCACTATGGTAGTGCTTTTACTGATTTTTTCTCATTCCCACCTCATGCTTTTTGACTGTCATCTCTGCACCATGCTGTGCTGAAAGTGTCTCCCTACCATGACTCAACTATGTCCCTTACTTGTTGAAATGTTACTGAAGTCGTCAAAACGGGAAAAGGAAACAAGGGTTCCCTGTCTCCTTAGGTCAAGAAATAACAATGGGATTTTTTTAAACTATGAAGTTTAGTTTAAACTATGAAGTTTAGTGGCAAAAGCCATATGGTATAGTATTACGAAGGTCAATCTCATTTGCAGTATTTTGTCTTCCACCTCCTTTTTCTGTTTAGAACAAGTGATGATACATGTGCAACATTCTCTGAACAGTGCAACCCATAATTCCATTTGTACCTTGCTCCAAAACCAAAGAGAAGATTGCTTTAAAACAAAAGAGGAGGAGAAGGAACAAATGGGGGAGGAGGCAGAGGAGGGAGAAGCAGTGAAAAATAAGAGGTAGGGGGGTTTCCTATTCATGGCCAGGATTAACCTTGCCTACTCCAATTCCTGGCAGTGATAAATGGGCGGGCTGACAGGTCCTGCATACAAATACCCCCAGGAGAAGGCCACTAAATTAAACTTCACTCTCTCCATCCCCCACCCCTACCTTCTGCAGACCTTTCAGCTGTAGCACTGGGGTCTCCTGGAGGTACTCCGATGTGTAATGTGAGATTCTGGGCATTGCTCCATTTTAAAGCAACTGTGGGGGTGGGGGGCTAAAAGGATAAATGCTCTCCTTCCTAGATTAGATAAGAGTTGCAGTCTTGGCACTGTATTGGTTAATGTAGGCCAGCCAAGTTTAAAATAAAAACCTCTGTTGTTTCTAGTATCCTGCTCATTTTGGTGAAAAAAATAATCTCATAAAAATTGGAAACACTTTTAAGGAGCTTATCCAAGGTACGAGAGCTTGTTCTTAACATTGAGAGCCTTGGATGGGTTTTTTTTTCCTCCCCACCCCTGTTGGTTAGTTGGTTTGGTTTGGTTTGGTTTCGTTGGTATGTTGAAAGAGAAGGCTTAGGAGGAAATGAAAGGAGAAGGGAATCACTGACAGTAGATTAGGAACAAGCAAGGGAGATATCCATCAAAAAAGATGGAAAGGAAAGGAAACCAGCGGTGTAGCTATTTTGCATGCATTCTGCTGCCCAATGTATTTTTACTTCATTCCCCAAATTTCTAGTACTGCAGAGTGAGACACTGAAAATTGTTCATGCTCACATTCCTGCATTTGGTATGTTTCACATTCCCTATGTAACTTTGCCTGCCACTTTTCTTTGAATGCCTAAGCTGCATTTCTAAATGCCCAAGTCACATTTTAAATTCCTGCAATGCTAGAAATTTGGAGACTGGAGGAAAAATTCATTTAGGGACAGTAGTGCCTTCATTGTGCCTCTCCTAGAGTAACATCCCCGGGTATGGCTAAATTGAAATTCCCCTACCCACTATAAACACCATTAACTATGAAGTAACATTGTTGACTCTGACACTTCATACATTGGAAATCAGCAAGTGGCCTTGACAGGTGTTGCTTGTACTCTGCTTTGTCCTGTTCTGAGGTAAAGCAGGGCTGTGGAGTAGCTATGGGAATTTCATGAAAAGCCATGACAAAGCTGAGAGATGGGGATGATTGCCTCACCACCAGGTGCTATCTGCTGAAAGGAACCAATTTATAATAAAGGGTTAATCCTTTCCTAGACTTTGGGAGATGATATGGCCTCACACATCCTGGCAAGTATCTTCAATAAACAGAAATCTAGTATATCAAGGAAAATGGTTCAACCCAACATGCAGAACCTACCTGCAGAAGTTGTATAGGCCTAATTTCCACTTACCTCTTGATTCAATTCCTGAACCAATTCCTGAAACCGGTTCAGCGAATAGAGTGGTTTCCACTATGTTTGCGCCAGTTTCAAGATCGGTGCAGGATGCAACAGCCGCTGTTTCCCCGCCATGCCTCACTCCGTCCTCCTGGCCATACTGGTAAACCCGCAGTGGAGGAGAGGCTGGGGCAGAAGGAGAGAGGGTTCCCACTTTGGCTGAATCGATTTAATTCTAAATAAATCAATTCAGTCCAAAAAACACCTCCTTTTGCCAGCATCTTTTTGATGTGGGTTAAATGGGTAAAAACTATGCCCCCCCCTTTCTGAATCACACAGCTCCATGCCCAGATCATTACTATCCCATCCTTGATCGGAACATCTCCCATGATGGAAAAGAAGCATTTTAGCCAGGGACAAGAGAAGATGGTAACAATCTGGGCATGAAGCTATGCGATAAGACACAGTCCCAGTCCAGTCCGAGTCCATGCCCAGGATGGGGAAAAGCCGTAGGGCAATAATATTTCATATTGCCACACTAAACAATCAGTCTACCAGATCTCAGTCTTGGTACCCCCTCCCGATACACACAGCCTTTCAGTGGCCTGAGGAGTGTGGGGGCAAGGAAAAGCCAGGCAGCCATCTGGCTCCATTCCTATAACTGTCTGCAGGAAAATGACATCCTCCTCCTGGACATCCAGGGGACTCCCAGTGATCCAGGAAGATGGTGTTTGCTTCCTACAGGTTACAAGAACCTGGCTGTTGGCTGTTTCTCCATCATCCCCTGGCCACTGATTGGCTTTGGGGAAAGGCAGCCAGAAAACAGGTAGGTGTCCCAAAGAGAGAATCATAATGGATAGAGGTCTGAAGTCTTCCACAAACCAAAGAGTTATGTACACAGTTGTAACTGTCAGTTAAATCTGCATATGTCAGGGATGCCAATGGAAGTTGAGAAATACTGGTGTGTTGAGGGACTGGAAGGCTACAAAACAGTATGAGACTGCCATTTTAGGTGGCAGATTTGAGCATCAGGAAAGCATGTCAAATTATTACTTATTTCCTTGACTATTCTGGGCGAGGTTTTTTTTTTACACCTATATGTTCAGGAACCTTTGCACTTTGTTCTGTAAACCATATCAGATGTGAAACCTGATTTTTTACATATTTTCATCCTATACATGTTTCTCAGCAAAATAAATGGGCCTTATTCCCAAAGAATTGCATGCATGTATAGATGACTGCCTCACTATGTTATTGCTTAAGCATTCAAGGAGCGTATCAGCTGTGCTGTTTACCACATAAAACAATACAGGGCTGGGATATTTTCAGGCTGCAAAACTTGGCCCCCAGACAGGCAGCTTGGATGGCCATACAAGATGAGCTTAAGCAGATTGGCACAGAGAAATAAGCAAAATAGGCCTCTGTCCGTCATGTCAGCTTGAGCCAGGCTGCAGTTTTGTTTAGTGTCTAGAAAGCCAGTTTTTGTAATTAAACCAGCTTTCAATCCCCCTCCTCTGTGTTTTATTTTATTTTTTTTCAAACAAGGCTAAGGAAATGAGGGACTCAAAGAGATTCCTGTCGACTGTGTTTACACTGCTGTAGCAACTTTTGCATTGCTGTTATGTGCTCACTTGGCTGTTGCCTTGTTTAAAAAGAAAATTCTGCATGTCAATACACTTCATACCATGGATATAATTTAAAACAACAAAATCAAAGCCCAGGAAAGTAGGGAGAGAGAAGAGAATTTATGAAGGCATATGCCTGACATACAAGATGAGTTTAAAAACTATAAGGACAAGATTTTTATGCAGTTATAAAACTGGGGACAGAATGATGTATCATGAATTAATTCCACATGGAAGTTTTCAATGACAAGCAAAGGTTTGCAAATCTACTTCTTTCACTCATTTTCCCCCTCAGTCTGCTACCACACTACAGAAATAAAGCAATCTGACACCACTTCACCTTCCATCGAGTTTATCAGACAAGGGAAATTGGGAGTATAAGCCAATGGCAATCCGAACACAAACATGAGGTTTAATGTTATTGCGTCTTAGACACACAATTTCAGGCAATGGGAAGTCAGTCTGAACACATGGGGTTTCATGTTATTGTGTGAGAGGTACAATGGCAAGCTATTTTTGGGCAATGGGAAGTCAGTTCGAATGCAATTCGAATTCACATAAATTCGCTGAACTAGAAAAATCCACGTGAATGCGTTCTGGCCCCACTTTCTTTTCATTCGAAATTAAGAGAAATTCCTCCCATGTGATAAACTCCCATGTCTCAATGCTGTGGCATTCTGGGATGTGAGGTTTAAGGGGACTGGATAACAGGGAAAGCTAAATATCTCACAAAATACAAATCCCAGAATGCCATAGCATTGGGTCATGACAGTTAAAGGGGTGTCCAACTGCTTTATTTCTACAGTGATGGTATACTGTCAGATTCTCAAGACAGATGGAATAGCTGTTTCCTTGTCTTTTTTCCCCTATTGACAGGTTTTCACCTCACCACTCTAGTTTTCTATGTATCACTGGCACTAATGTCCCCTGGGATTTGGTGTCCTCCTGTCTTCTATCTAGATAGTAACAGGGAAGTTTCCAAATAGTGTGGAATGACAATTTTGTAGAAGTGGCCTCATACTTTTAGAGCTTCCCGCCCTTACTGTCTGCATTTGTAAATGCTAAATCTTTAGTTCTGACAACCAGTCTCTTGCAAAACTATTTTTTTAAAAATTCTAAAGAGCAATCCCATGCATGGTTAACCAAATGTTAAACTAGAAAATTGTTTGACTGTGATGAAGATAAGGCTTTGGGGAAAACAGATACATTTTCACAATGAATTTAATGCAAATCACTAAAAGCACCTTTGCCTCAATGCTATACTAAAAGAGTGTCTTAGGATAACAGAGGTTATTAAACTGGTGAGGAAAACAGCATGTCATTATTTGTGTGTGATTTGTTATTATTTGCCACTGAGACAGCTTTGCTTTATGGCAACCCTATGAATAAAAGAGTTCAAGAGCTTGATAAATTGCAGACTTGTGCAGGTCATGTAAATTCAGGACTGTGACTATCTTTATCAAATCAAACCAACTATAAATGTGTAAAAATTGTCTTCCTCCTTCCTTCTACTTTACCAAGCATTATTGTCTCTTCCCATGAATGATATACCCAAAGGAATGATAGCCTGAGTTTACTCATTTTGGCTTCCAGTGAGAGCTCAGGCTTTCAGACTCATTTAACTGTCTTCTGATGTCCCTTGTATCCATGGAACTCTCCTCCAGCGCCACATTTTAAATGAATTTATTTTCTTTCTATTTGCTTTCTTCACTGTCCAGCATTCACAACCATATATAGAGATCAGAAATACTATGACATAGGTGATTCTGACTTTGGCTTTTAATCGTATATATTTATACTCATGTGTGATTGAAACACCTCCATGTTTTATTATTTTTAATTATTTTTTTTAAAAAAATGCTTCCATAAAGCTTTTTATCTTAAGACACTCAACAGACTTTAAAGCTGTGATAATATCTGCTACCATGTTATTCTAAGAAATATGTCTGCAAAAGTGTGAGCCAAGAAGACTCAATGGTCATCATACCAACATGGTCTGCTTATGGGATGTTTGGTAGCTACACTAGTCAAATATTTCTCAAATCAATAAACAAGGCACACTTTCTTTCAATTAAGCTGGAGTAGTTACACAAAAAGATGAAGCTCTCTTCTGCCTGTAGCCTTCCTTGATTTTTTTGATAACATTTTAGCTTCGTGGGCAACTATAATTGATCATTGATGGAAGAAGCAACAAGGGGGTCAGCTATTTTAGATATGATCCTAACCAACAGGGATGACCTGGTTAATGGGGTGCAAGTGGTGGGATCCTTAGGTGGAAGTGACCATGTTCTCCTGGAGTTTGTTATACAGTGGAAAGGAGAAGCCAGGCATAGTCAGACACGCATCCTAGACTTTAGGAGAGCGGATTTTAGTAAACTTAGAGAAATACTGGGGGTAATCCCATGGTCAGCTATACTAAAAGAGAAGGGAGTTCAGGATGGATAGAAGTTTCTCAAAAGGGAGATACTGAAGGCACAAATTAAAACAGTTCCAGTGAAGAAGAAAAATGGGAGATGTCTCAAGAAACCAGGATGGATGATTAATGAACTTTCAGTGGAGCTAAGTTTTAAACAGAATATGTATAACAAATGGAAAAAAGGGGGAAATCATCAAAGAGGAATTCAAAGAAATAGCTAGCATGTGTAGAGGTAAAGTCAGAAAAGCTAAAGCACAGAATGAACTCAGGCTTGCTAGAGAGGTAAAGAACAATAAAAAGGGCTTTTTTGGATATGTCCGCAACAAAAGGAAGAAGAAAGAAATGGTAGGGCCACTATGTGGCAAAGGTGGCAAAATGCTAACAGAAGACAGAGAAAAGATAGAATTACTCGACACCTTTTTTGCTTCATTCTTCTCAGAAAAGGCGAAGGGTGCTCAACTGAGGATAAAGAAGGAAGGGACAGGATAGGGGAATTTTGGCACAGAATAAGTAATAAGATAATACAGGAATACCTGGTTAATCTAAATGTACAGTAAGTCTCTAGGACCAGATGAACTATATCCAAGGGTATTAAAAGAACTGGCAAAAGTAATATCAGAACCATTGGCAATAATCTTTGAGAACTCCTAGAGAACAGGAGAGATCCCAGCAGACTGGCGGAGGGCAAACGTTGTCCCCATCTTCAAAAAGAGGAAAAAAGAGGATCCCAACAATTATCATCCAGTTAGTCTGACATCAGTACTAGGGAAGATTCTAGAGCAGATCATTAAACAGAGAGTCTGTGAACATCTAGAAGGCAATTCCATAATCACAAAAAGTCAACATGGGTTTCAGAGAAAGAAGTCATGCCAGACAAACCTGACTCTTTTTTGATAAAATTACCAGCTTGGTAGATGAAGGGAATGCAGTGGATATAGTATTATCTTGATTTCAGTAAGGCCTTTGACATCGTTCCCCATGACATTCTTGCAAACAAGCTTGTAAAATGTGGGCTAGACAAGGCAACTGTTACATGGATTTGTAATTGGTTGACTGACTGAACCCAAAAGATGCTCAACAATGGCTCCTTTTCATCCTGGAGAGAAGTGACCAGTGGGGACCCACAGGGCTCTGTCCTGGGGCCAGTGCTATTCAACATCTTCATCAATGACTTGGAGCACAAAATTGGGGGCATACTTATCAAATTTGCAGATGACACCAAACTAGGGGGAGTAGCTAATACCCCAGAGAACAGGATCAAAATTCAAAATGACCTGAATAGATTAGAAAGCTGGACCAAAGCTAATAAAATGAATTTCAATACGGAGAAATCTAGTTTGCAGATTCAGATGACACCAAATTAGGAGGAGTAGCTAATACCCCTGAGGACAGTATCTAAATTCAAAATGACCTCAAAAGATTAGAAAGCTGGGCCAAAGCTAACAAAATGAATTTCAGCATGGAGAAATGTAAGGTACTGAACTTAGGGTGGAAAAACGAAATGAACAGATATAGGATGGGTGACACCTGGCTGAATGAGACTATGGGTGAAAGGAATCTGGGAGTCCAAGGAGACCATGAATTGAACATGAGTCAACAGTGCTATGCGGCACCTAAAAAAGCCAATGCGATTTTAAGCTGCATCAATAGAAGTATAGTGGCTAGATTAGGGGAAGTTATAGTGCCACTCTATTCTGCTTTGGTCAGCAGGTACAGTAGCTGTCTAGCTTCTGTTTGAAGCCATCCCAGAAAAGGAGACTTCACCACCTCTCTTGGTAATTGGTTTCATTGTCAAAGTGCCCTTACTGTCAAGAAGTAAATTGTAATTGAACTGAATTCCTTTAACTTAAAACTATTAGACCTGCTCCTATCCTCTGGTAATGTATAGCAAAAACCCCTGGTAATGTATAGCAAAAACTCAAGCAGAGGAAACAATAACTTTGTGTGTGTTAATTTAAACAGGAAAGTTAGATGGAAACCAAAACAAATGAAATTGTTTTCAAAGTTATATCTTCCAGGTCACGAGTGTTCTCACACCTAAGCTAAGAATGGGTGGTATGTTTGGGATAAAGGAAGGGAGGGCAGTTTCATAGAAAATGAAAATAACAAGACTGAACAGGAAACTAAAACTCTGTGAGTGTGTACGTGTGCATGTGCATGCCTTCGTATCACCTGTCAACTTATAGAGACCCTATAAATGTAATCACATAGATTTCATGTTGCAGGTTGGGCCTCCCACCCCCACCTGCTGTCATAATTTTTAAAGGGATCTTGTAATAGCTGTTATTTCATGAAAGTTCAGGTGAGAAACAAATTACATTAAATTAAATTAATTCACAATAACAATTTGTTTTGCTTATAATTCGGTCCAATTATTTTATTATATTATTTATGTGATACATCTCAACTAATGCAACTAGTGTAATGTGCTACCAGGCCTGACATAGCAGCTATAGACATCTGACCCATGATTCAACATGGAGAAATGTAAGGTACTGCACTTAGGACAGAAAAATAAAATGCACATATATAGGATGGGGGACACCTGGCTGAGCGAGACTACATGTGAAAGGGATCTAGGAATCCAAGTAGACCACAAGTTGAACATGAGTCAACAGTGTGATGCAGCAGCTAAAAAGGCCAATGCAATTTTAGGCTGCATCAATAAAAGTATAGTGTCTAGATCAAGAGAAGTAATCGTGCGACTATATTCTGCTTTGGTCAGGACCCATCTGGAATATCGTGTCCAGTTCTGGGCACCACAATCCAAAAAGGACATTGAGAAACTGGAACATGTCCAAAGGAGGGCGACTTTTTAGTGAAGGTACTGGAAACCATGTCCTATGAGGAACGACTTAGGGAGCTGGGGATGTTTAGCCTGGAAAAAAGAAGGTTAAGAGGTGATATGATAGCCCTGTTTAAATATTTGAAGGAATGTCATATGAGGAGGGAGCAAACTTATTTTCTGCAGCTCCAGAGAACAGGACCTGGAGCAATGGATGCAAGCTGCAGGAAAAGATATTCCACCTCAACATTAGGAGGACTGTCCTGACAATGAGGGCTGTTCGACAGTGGAACAGACTCCCTTGGAGTGTAGTGGAGTCTCCTTCTTTGGAGGTCTTTAAGCAGAGGCTGGATGTCTATCTGTCGGGGATGCTTTGATTGGGATTTCATGCATAGCAGGGGGTTGGACTGGATGGCCCTTCTGGTCTCTTCCAACTCTACGATTCTATGATTCTGTGACCCTCTGTGCTTCACCATAGGGCAAAACTGCTAGCTTGTTTCTTCAGTTTTAGTACTACAAATGCAGAAAGTCAGCTAGACCTCAGGAGGTCCCAGGAGGTTGATTTACCTTTTAGGTAAAGCTAAATCCAGGGTTGCAGGTCTGGATTAAGCAGAAGTGTCTTCTGCCAGTAGAAATCCCCTTCTGCCAACAGATTGCTCTTCTTTCAGGTTTATATGACAAATCTCCCAGAAGAACTGCTCTGTTGTCTAAGATCTGCCAGCAGAAGATTTGGAAAAAATAGTGTAGAAGGGCTCCATGAGGAGGAGTTGAGCCATACCAGATCTAAACTGTCTTTAACCCGGGACACACGCAACAATGTTGGTACAAAAGTATGCCAAGGCAAGGATGTTTCTCAAAAATAGCAGAATCCCTTAGGCAGAGAGGTTTGGATTTAACTGGCCTACTGTCAGTTGGCTTTGGCCATCTTGACCAGTTAAAATTCTTGTTTCTAGTGTTCAATGGCAGACAACGTTTTTTCCATGGATCTCTAAACAAAACTTTTAAGGATGGCCTACATGCTAATATTATTGTGTGGATGCCACAAGAAATGTCTTCTGCCTGACAATTTCTTCTTGTTACTTCTTTAACAGATTTTTGTTGTTAATGGGCCTCAGGATCCCGACTCATGGCGACCCTGTGGATGAGACCTCTCCAATACTCCTTATTTTCTCTGCTCTGCTTAGATCCTGTAAATTTATAACTGTGACCTCCTTATTAGAGTGCATCTAACTAACATGTGGTCTTTCTCTCTTTCTACATCCTTCCACCTTTCTAGCATTATTGTATTTTCCAATGAACCATTCTTTTTCATGACATGAGTAAAGTACGACAGCTTCAACTCTATCATCTTGGCTTCAATGGAGATTTCAGGCTTGATCTGTTCTAGGACCCTTGTTTGTCTTTTTGGCTCTCCATGGTATCCTGAGCACTCTTCTCCAGCACATCTCAAATGAATTGATTTTCTTCCTATCCACCTTCCTTACTGTCCAGCTCTCACAACCATACATGGTATAAGGAAAACAATGACTTGCACAGTTCTAACTATCAGTCACGTGGGATATCTTTTCATTTTTACAATCATTTCTCATTCTTACTGCCTCCCCATTTCTAGTCCTCTTCTTATTTTTTGACTTCAGTTCCCATTCTGATCAATGATTGATTCAAGGTATGGGAACTCTTTTAGTATTTCAGTGTGCTCATTGTCTGGTTGAATATGTGTGATATTTCAGGGTCATTATTTTTGTTTTCTTTATGTTGAGCAGTGAGCCTGCCTTAGCACTTTCTTCTTTGATCATCCTTGGTAGTTGTTCCAGGTCTGTTAAATTTTCTGCTAGTAGTATGGCGTTGTCTGCATATCTCACATTATTACTATCCTTCCACTTCTTGTGTCCAAGCCTGCTTTTTGTATAATAAGTTCTGCATACCCCCGGGAAGACCGGACTTGCAAGGCATCTGCCTGCCCCCCAAATGCCTTCGCAGTGCACGCGTGGTGGTTGCCACACTGAACTCGGAAGGTAACAGCCATCCCTGAGGCCTTCTGAGTTCAGCATAATGATTGCCACCACACCAGACTCAGAAGCCCCCCCCCCATCCCCCCCAGGTGATACCCTCCCAGGTGATACCCAGTGTGATCCATATCTCCCACACACGTCTAGTGACACCACTGTAAATATATTTGGGGAGGACAGAAAACAGGATAAATTGGGGATAAATCACTGCCGAAATATGTGTATTGGGGAAGTTAAGTACAAAACTGTGTACAAATATTCATGTGTAAGAAAATGTGTGCAAATTATCTCCAAATATTCATGTGCCCTTTTTTACAAAGTGACTCAGAAACACATGTGCTTGAATAACGTGAAAAGTGAAATAGTTTCATTACTTCTACTCACAGTCCGTCTGGGGTTGGCCACTGCCTAGGTTTGAGGTGCCACATTCTCTCACTTCAGGGCCTCAGAGGGCCACCCCTCCACTGTGCCCGTCACACTCAAGATTTTTTTTTAAATTTAAACATTGAACCTTTTTGCTTTGGCCCTGGAACGGGCCTGTAGCGTTCCAAAAAGGAATGTTATGGGGGTGGGAGGTGGCGAGAAGGAATGCACAGAAACACTGCTGCACCCACCTAGCATCCCCTCCCATTCCGGATGTGTTCCCCAGGGGTAATTTCCGGGAATGCTTGAAAAGTGTTCCAGAAAATCCCCCCTCTGATACGCATCTGAACGGGATGGGACGCTCAGCGGTGGCGGCAGCATTCTCACTAGTTCCCCACTGCCTCCATCCCCAGAACATTCTTTTTGGAAGCTACGGCCCGTTCCTGGGCCAATGCAATAAAGTTATCTCTCCACACACACCCAGCTGCTATTTTAACCAGCACGTGAACCAGAACTTGACTTGTGGTTTACTTCCTTGCTGATTAAAACCCAGTGGTGGGCCTTTAATTAATAAGAGAAGAGACCCCCAAAACCAAAGGTTTTCAGTGAAACGGGGGAAGAGGGAACTGGGAAACCCTGGTGGGACCTTGGCAGGGTCTGCAAAAACTGCCAAAGGCCTTGAGCTGCCCCCCCCTTTTTTTTTTTTTGCCACTCCTACTCTAAGCATCTCCTGAGGCCCTTCTTTTGGTACCTTGCAGAAAGAGGTGCAACAAGTATCAAATAGAGAGAAGAGTTTTTCATTATGGAAACATGATGGGGCCTTTCCCAAGTGAGGATGGGGGAATCTTGGCACCAAGTAAACATAGTTTTATTTTCTAAGGCTTCCAAAGTTTGCTTTTTCTGTGCTGATGTTATTCTCTGTGTGTGTTGATTACTCACTGTCTGTTTCTTTTATCTTGCTTTTAATTTTATTTTCAAGCCATGTTTTTGTACACTGTGCTTTTAATTTTTTTATTTGTAATTCTCGCAGAGAACCTTTGCAACAGTGATATCAAAAATGGACTGGAACCAAGTTTAGTCATCATACTTAGAACTAACCCACTGTCTCAAAGTTAGTTATTATATATCCACTATTAAATAAAATGTACGGTTTTATTCCCCAGCTCATATGTTCCTTTGCCAAGGCTATGCAACTATTGTTGATAAGGTGCTTTTTAAAAACAACTGTTTTGCTTCAGGGGAAATGAATAAGCTATTACCATTTCTCACTTCCATTAAACCACTAGAGCAGTGAGAAATAGCATGGAATTACCTGTAACATGAACCCAAACGTACACTTGAGTGCAATCTGAAGAAATGGTTTCTAAATCATTTGGGAAGGCCTTAAGGTATTTCCTCTCTGTCTGATCCCATTTCTCTGCTTTAGGTGCTCTTAATGTTGTGTCATTAGACAAGTGGCTCTATTTTTAATATAGATTTGTGTTAACTGTGGCAGCCAAACGTGTTTTTCAAGAAGGCTGGGGGGGGGGGGGGGGTTAGAGGAGAAAAAGCCAATGCTCTTAACCCTCAGGGTTAAGACATTTCCTTTAGGTCAAGAAACTGCACAGGGACTACATATTCATGTCTGCAGATGTGTATATACACATATGTGCATGCATACACATGCGCGCACACATTATGTAGGAGGGTAACAAAATTTCCTCCTTCACCATAGAGCTCAGTGACAGCAGACCATAACCATCTCTCACAGATTTCCTGCTAATATCACTGGTTGCTTTCTTAAAGTGGTGGTAAATCCGCTGCATGGGAAGCAAGGAAGAAAAGTGAACACAGCAGCTCTGTCTGTAACCGGCCATTGATTTGGGTAAACACCTTAGCCAATATTGGGCCTACCATTCAGAAAATTTTATATATTTCTGGGGGCATCATATTTCTCCTGGGGCTTTATTCAATGGAAGAGCTGCAATCAACTTTTTTATCTTAGATTCTGAAACCGGGGGCCAGTAAGGCAAACAGGTAGTTTTTAATGCCACAGAGGAGTGATGCTCCACATTTGTAGCTCCATAGAGTTTACTAAAATGGCTATACCATTGTTGCGATGTGATGTGCCCAACAATAACCGGTGTGATCCTGTTCATGCCAGAGGTAGTGATATCCCAACTGTTTCTCACTTTTCTGTAACAGCTTGTGCTAATGTTTCCATGTGTATATTAAATATATATTATTTCTAAAAGTGCTTGTAAGATGACCGCATGAAGCTAGATGTCAGGGGAGATATTATCATTATTTCTATGTACTGTCGAGAGCAACTCATCAATGCTTTCCGAGCACTTCGACATTCCAAATCAAACCATCTGTTGTTACTACTTTGTTGGGGTTAAATTGTTTATTACTCACCAACTTAGGCTAAGCTTTGAATAATGGTTTGGAAAAGTTGTAAAATATCTGAATTGGAGTTTTAAAATAGCTGTTGTAGGGACTTAAAAGTAATACTCTCCAGCATCTGATGAATTGAGGTGCCCAAGTTAATTGGCCACCATATTCTCTGTTCTCCCATATGAATTCCATTTAAATTTTGGAGAATGCATGGGGGGCAAAATGACCCAGAATTACATAACAGTGACAATGGGAAATGATCACTTTCGGCACGATTAATAACTTCAAATCTACAAATATCAGTCAGGTTTGCAGATGCTATTATATAGTCTATTGTACTTGCTCCCCTGTTGGTGACATAGTATAAGGGCCCGATTCAGATCATAATGGGTTCCATTAAGACACTGCAAGCCATGCAAGAAAAGAACCTTCTATAAGCTTTAAGCCAGATTTGTTGGTGGTTATATCTTGAGAAACCCTAGGGACAGGGACAGCATAAGCGGTCAGTCCATGATTAGTATTCTCCACCTGCCTTGAGTCATTTCCAATTCTAGCGTTAAAATCTCCACAAAGTAATAACCTTGTAGAGGGATATTGGCTCTCCAAAGAGGACAGGGTTTCAGATAAACTATCCCAAATACTATTAGGACCTACATTCTTTGCTAAGTTAGGAGGAAAATAAATGTTTGTACAGATTAAGGAACCAAAATGCATGCTCTTAATAACAAGCACTTGTATACATTGTGGGAAAGCACTAGTTATTGGTTGAATCTCAGCCTGCAAATCAACTGAGATGAATATTGTGAGACCACCACTACCAAGGCCTCATGTACAAATTTTAATCGCAGGAACAGAAAATGCTTAAAATCCATGGAGAGATGGCAAATTAGTTTCGAGGGCCCATGTCTCTTGTAAACAAAGAATTTTAAAGTTTTGTAGGTAGTTTGCAAAGTCTGCATCATGGAACTTATTTCCCCAACCCATAATATTCCAACATAGTAGGCTTAGTTGTCAGGCTGATGTAGTCAAGTCCATGTCATCACCAATGTTCAAAAATTCTAGTTGAGCTGGGGCTTTTTGATTGTTGGATGCTTCATGTAGAGAAGGTATAGTATTAACCCTCTTAGGTTCCAAAGGTTGTACTGGAGTTGTAGTTGTAAGATCCTTTTCATTTATTAATAAAAGAGCATCAATAGGAGTCATATCTGAAGCCTTCTCAGCATCGGGGATCTCAGCAGTAGTTATTGAATTCAACAGTGGTATGGCCAGATCCTTGGTAGTAAGCAGCATATTTTTGAGATCGTCCACTCTGGAAGCGATGTCATATTGTTCTACATTAATTATTAAGTCACTCAAGTCTGTGATCTGCTTTTCTGCGGATTGCCTCCCTGCCATAATGTTGGAAGTTTTAACTGAACTAGAGATTGCTTTAGACGTTATGAAACTGGCATTACTTTGCTCTGTAGATCCCCCACTACTATGCTTATAAGGGAATAGAGGAGATATAGTTTGTTCTCGAAAAAACTGTGCTGGAATTATTTGGAAGTTGGATAAGAAGGATTTCATTTTCAGCAACATGAGAGGAATTGTAGATTGTTCAAAAGTTAACAGAATTCGCTTATGAGCTGATATACTAGGAAGCCATTCCACAGCGAGGATATCAATATCGTAGGGGGGTACCTGTAGAAGTTGGCTCAGTGAAGATCTAATGCCTCTATTGGACCTCCATCTACCATTGTTTATTCTGTTGTAAGCAATTTGATTTGCTTGTAGAATCCTACTATGATTTCTTTTCCCCATCTCCTTAGGAGTTACTGGTAGACTGCCCCTAGAGTTGTTTATAGTGGGATTCCCCACTTTACTAGATGTTTCTCTATTGGTGTAATCCAAACTCTCTTTTACCACTGATTGCTTCTGCATGAAAGTCTCAAAAGAATATTTGAGAAGCTCTACCTGATGCGCAATTTTCCCTAAACGCTCATAAATTGAAATAACAGTATGAGCTGTTAAAAGGCATTGTTTTGTCACAAAGTCAGGAGGATTTAACTTTGTTTGCTTTGTGAATTGTTCCTTCTCGGTATCTGGCAGTTTCTCCCACACAGACTCATTTAACTCCAAGGACACTCCTTCATGAGTAATAGCCGGCTCGTTCTCTGGAGATACTAAAAGTTCAGATAGAGGCTCATTTTCTTTTTCCAACACAAGGAAGTTGTTAGCAGTTGGCATTGTAAACTCCAAATTTAAGTTTACAGGTGTAGTTGGAATACTCAGTTTCCTCATTAGCAAGTAAGTTGTCGATCTTAAGCTGTTTAGAGGCCTTATTTTGCTTCTTTATACCAGGGCTTGTTCTAAGGCATTTTTTGTTGCCCATATCAGTAATTTCACCAAAACACTGGAAGAGCAACAGCAACCAATAGTGCTGGAAAATAGCATTCAAAACAAAAATAATCAAAATAAAATAACAGAACAGAAAAATACCCCGGAGCGCATTAAAAACATCTCCTATTACACCAGCGCCATCTTGGCTCTCCCCAGCAGCCCAGTCCAATAAAGGTTTTTTTAATTATTATTATTATTATTATTATTATTATTATTATTATTATTATTATTATTATATGTTTTATTTATATATCGCTATTCCAAAGATCATAGCGGTGAACAGCAAGTAAGCTAATTAGCAAGTAAGCTAATTTGCCCCCAACAGTCTGGGTACTCATTTTAGCGACCTCGGAAGGATGCAAGCCTGAGTCGAGCTTGGGCCCTTTTGCTGGTCTTGAACTCGCAACCTTGTGGTTTTGAGTGAATGGCTACAGTACACTGCTCCCTCGGGTTACGAAATTAATTCGTTCCGCGGCCGCTTTCGTAACCCGAAAAGCCTTCGTAAGCCGAATTGCCATAGGCGCTAATGGGGAAAAGCCGCGTTTCGTGCGAAAAAGCGCCGAAAAGCACCAAAAATTTTTTTCGTAACCCGAAATAAATTCGTAACCCGGAACAATTATTTCCAATGGGATTTTTTCGTATCCCGGAAATTTCGTAACCTGGGTATTTCGTATCCCGAGGTACCACTGTACAGGCATTTAACCACTTGCTTATATCCTCCCTGAGGCAGGTGTTGAAGCAAGGGAGGAACAAACACTCACAAGTCTTCAAGCAGCCCTAGTCCAACCCTGTTTTATAATAGATTAATAACATTTAAACAAATGTATAACATTCAACTTCAAAGGATATACTTTTTATGATACCAAAGAAATATGAGGTAATTTGTTTAATTCACTGTTAGATATATGCATTACAAACTAAATCAATAGAAGGCAAATATGAACTGAAAATTCTAAGCATTATAAAATTCTAAGCATATTTTAAACTGTAGTTCCCAGGAAAGGTAAAGTGTGCAATTGACAAAGAGATCCAAAACTTACTTAGCAACTGAAGAAAGTGGAAGGTGAAACATTTTACTTCTGTTATTTTTATTTATGTTTGTTTATCACACACACTCACTCACACACAGAATGATTAACTGCATCCTTCTGGCCTCCAACACAAACTTGATAGAAGTGTTATTGGTTTGCTTTTTAATCTCTATCTCTCATGCACACACACACATGCCTATGTGAGCAAATAATAAAACTATATGTTTTGCTTTCTGTTTCTACAACAGGTCACACAGATTGACCATAAGCTGAATGACATTCTGAATGCTCTTCAGATTCAATTTGACAAGCAGTCATTAGAGTGGACATCACCTTCAACCACTCCTAGAGCCAGGCGGTTACGGTCTTCATCAGATTCTCCCTCAATGAGCCGTAAGATGTGAAAACAACTGAACAATACTGCATCAGCTTCTCGTTTTTTCAAACATTATTTTAGTTGGTTTGAGATCCAAATTTGCAGCTGAGCAAAGACAGTGAGACAAAACAACTCCTCTGCCCTTTCTTTTAAACTGGATGCCTTTTCCATCTGTTCCTTATTCATATCGTCAAATGGATTCAACAAGATGTGGCAACATTCAGCAGGACCAGAGACAAGAAACTTGTGTGGAACAGGGAGACTTCCATCAAGCAATAAGATTTGTCAACTCAGTATGTTAGGATGAATGGATGCAATAGTTACTTTCTACAAAAAGATAAGCCAAGGCTTTTAGTCTTGCCTGGAAGCTCCTGATAGGGATATTTTCCTCTTGTTTACCAGCAATTTGAGGAGACTATTACCATTCATCAGTAAAGGAAATATATTCTGTAGCTGATCAATGGCACTTTCATCTGCTGATATACAGTATATTACAAGGTTGATCCCTGGCACTGAAAATAGGTGACAGATATTTGGCACAAACAAAGCTCCAGAGTCACATAGTTTGTCTTCCATTAGGAGGTACAATGGGTACAATTATAAAGCAAGGGAACTTCTTATGAAACTTAAGCTAAGATTTTGCTCAATCATTAGTCATTGGAAAGTTTTGATTGTTCAGACTTGCAGAGTTTGCTTATTTATTTGTGTATTCATTTATTTAAGGATTGAATGGCTGAAATTTAGAATCCATATCCTCCAGAGTAGGGACAGAGGTTGTGTGAATCCCCCTTTAATCTTTGTGGAAAACAGTTACTCCACATGTTTTGAGTTTCAAGTCAGCTTTCTGTCTCAGTGCAATCAATATTTACCTTTATTTTCCTGGCCAATATAAGAAATATGCCTGTTGCCCAAGGAGGATAAGTGGATAACATCCATAAGTTGGTTTTCAACATTTTGCTTGAGCAAACAGTCTCCTTATTATCTGTGTAAGTGAAACAAGATGTACATGTGTGACAGTTCTTGCATAGGAGCTGCAGGAAGACCTTTTACTAAAATACACAAAATTTATTTACATATTCAACAGAAAGATGTTGAAATGGAAAAGTGGAATATGCCTCTGAGGCAGTGTGTCTCCTTCTTTGGAGGCTGGATGGCTATCTGTCAGGGGTGCTTTGATTCTGTATTCCTACAAGCTATGAGAAAAGAGATTCCACCTCAACTTTAGGAGGAGCTTCCTGACAATAAGAGCTGTTCAACAGAGGAATACACTCTCTCGGACAGTGGTGGATTCTCTTTCTTTGGAGGTTTTTGAACAGAGGCTGGATGGCCATCTGCTTTGATTATGAATTCCAACATGGCAAGGTAGGGGATGAACTGGATGGCCCTTGTCGTCTCTTCCAACTCTATAAGAATGGTGGATAATTGGTACTTTCAGTAAGAGCATTTTTGCCACTATCAGGGAAACATTCCCTTTTTGAAATAGTTCTTTTTCATTCAGAAGAGAGAGGAAGGGTGTGAAAATCCATCATTTTATTTTTGTTTACATTTCTGCATTTTGTATTTTGACATCAGATATGATTTCTAAAAAATGAATCCAAATTAAGTAAAAAAAATTCAAGTGGTCCTAAATATAATCCATATGTTTCTCATACAAGTTGAGTCTCCTTAATCC
The DNA here is from genome assembly GCF_019175285.1 of Sceloporus undulatus. Taxonomy (NCBI): domain Eukaryota; kingdom Metazoa; phylum Chordata; class Lepidosauria; order Squamata; family Phrynosomatidae; genus Sceloporus; species Sceloporus undulatus. Next base: position 102,718,033 of record NC_056526.1, read on the forward strand.
AAAATGCTTGGAACCAGAAGTGTTTGGGATTTTGGAGTTTTTCAGATTTTGGAATCTGGTGAATAATGAGATATCTTGGAGGTGGAACCCAAGTCTAAACATTAAATTTATTTATGTTTTGTATACACTGAATACACTTAGCCTGGAGGTAATTTTATGCACACCATTTTTAATAATTTTGTCCATGAAACAAAGTTTGTGTACCTTGAACCATCAGAAACCAAAGGTGGCACTATGTCAGCCACTGATGTGGACATTTTGAACTTTGAATTATTTCAGCTTTTGGAATTCCAGATAAGGGAGAATCAACCTGCATTCAATAACTATGTGTTTAATTCCACATTCAAAAGATGGAATTATTCCAGAACATAGCAAGTATACTAGTGTCCAGATCTGTGCATTGTTTTCTTTAGTCAGAAGCATTGACAACAAAAGACATCCAAGATATTATTTTATAATGCATGTACAAGTGGCATTTAAGCCAACTGTCCATGTTGCTCCCCATCTGAAAATTGCTGTTGTGCATTGCATAGGTTTTGTTTTGTTTTGTTTTGTTTTGCATCAAATTCCACTCCCAAACACTCAAATAATACAACAGACCTAAACTGCATTACCAAGGGCATTTAACCTCATGTTCCCAAGAAATACACAAAGCAGCATATATTTGTGGTTGCACATTCCATACAAAGTTGCCTTGAATGTTACATACACAAATAAATTATCCTTTTTTCATGTATTCAGCAATAATATTTGCATTCACTTAAAAGCATTCATCAATGGGGGAATGCTGCTTCAATAAGGAATGGGGTCATTGCTCAGAAACAAAGCACATGTTGTGCATAAGGACCCAGTTCCAGTTTCCAGCATAGAATATCTAAGAGCAACAGGATTGGGCAAGTCTCCAAGAGCTGCTCTCCACCAGAGAAGGTAATACTAGGCTTTAAAGAAGCTTCATATTGTTATTGTAGAAGTTGTACAGACCAACCCAAGGCCCTGATTTGGCCTTTCCAGGACGCAGAAAGTGACTCCTTTTTGCACCCTGGAAAGGACGCGATAGCCATGGCACTGTAGCTTTAAGGCGCTCCTTTGGTGCTGCATCATGTGGTCGCTGCACCAGAGGAGCACCATGACACCATGCGCCTTGTGGAGCAGTGTGTGGCATCACACATCCTGGGGTGGAGTCAGGACATGCATCATGTGGACGCCACACCCCGACTGCCCCCAAGCCAGCCTTTATGGCTGGTGTGCACAGCCCTTTAGTCATAGCATAAGGTAGGCAGAATTATCCCATTCACTTGTAAATTGCTTCATTGTTTCAAGCATTATTGAAGAAAACTTGTCTTCAAAAATTATCTTGCTAGTCTAAGAGGATTATCGCACCCCTGAAAAATGTGTCTTATTGCTGCCGAATTGAAGCTTCATTCAGGCTGTACCCTGGTATTATCTCACGGCTTTTCTTCCCAAAACTGCCATCCTGGAACAGCCCAGCTCCAGTGCGGGTCCCTGAACTTGTTTCGGTGGCCATTTTTCAAAGTCAGAAAGCTCCCAACTTTGAAAAATGGCTGCCAAATCGAGTTCAGGGATCTGCATTGGAGCTGGGCTGTACACGGATGAAAGTTTTAGGGACAAAAGCTATGCAAAAACACCAGGGTACCAGCCCAAATGAAGCTTCAATTCAGCAGAAGTAAGACATGTTTTTCAGCGGTGCAATAATCCTATCAGAATATATCTGAAAAAGGATGCCCTGGTCATTTGGTTTCTCTTTGCAGTACTAATCTTTGTGAAGTGATAGGAGGGGCACAGCCAATCTAAAGGGCTAACAGTAGAGGAACAGGAACCATTTTAAAAATCTGGATATTCTATTCTATTGCTGCCTCATCTTTAATGTGATTGGTGTTTCCCTGCATTCCCACTGGGAGTACATGAGATGAGTTAGAATCCAGTGACTCAAAATGTATTGTAAACTACATTCTCCATGCTGCTTATAGTGGTAGGCACTCTCATAAACACTCAAACCTTAAAGATGAGAGCTCCAACACTGCTGATTGCTACTTTTATAAGAATCAGTTTTTGCAAATGGTAAACAATGTTGAGGATACCCCATTATAAGCCAAGCCCAAGTTTCAGTGTGGATTTGAATCTGACTGATAAAGGCTCGGGATTTTCTGCCCCACTACCCCATGCCAAAGTTTGGCCCAATTACATTTGTGATACTTCCAGTATCAGGACTGGCAGCATGTGTAAATCCACACAGAGCAAGTTTCATGACTGAACTCTCCTTCATCTGTAGCAAAACTGCTATAGTTTGCAATAACTAACTTTTATTTTATAAATGGACATTATTTAGATTGACTTTAGCTGCTATTTGAATTAACTGACTTTGTACATAAAGTGTATTGTTGAATTTTTAATTTTACATTGAAAACACACAAACACACAGAATGTCAGATAGTAGTTGTTTTTTTAAATGTCTGTGTACAATTGCTTATACAATAAATACATATTTTCTTGCACTTTAGAAAATTTAAATGTACCAACTTTGGTAAATATTGTAAATAGCATGTCTCAGTTGGAAAAATATTTATTAAATTCTCTTTAAAATATTATTTTGGCATACAGTTTTTCATTAAATTGTCTAACTAGTTGATGTGCATGACTGACTACTGCAACACCAGTAATGACTTCCATGTATACATGTGCCGTCATACATGACATTTAAAATGTCCAGTGTAAGAGATTTTATGACATCTCGGGCAACTGAGTTACCAGATGGACATACTCTCATGAATGCATGCCTCTGCCAGCAAATTTAGGATAAAGTGCTGCCTAAATAATCTAATATCAAGTACTGCTGAGTGTTACAGTGATCACGTGAGCAAGTGACATCCCTAAGGGGGTGAAGACTGCACCAAGTGACATCCTAAGTGGGGATGGCACCACTGCTCCCCAAACATCTGCCTTTGGGCAGGAAACAGGTTGTGACATTTGCCTGTTTCTGCTTAAAGTGCTGTAAGATGGGATGAGTGGGGTGAGGTTCAGTGAGAAGTGAAAGGAGATTTTTTTAAAAAATCAAATGTTTTAATTTTTATAAATTGTTTTAAATTAACATTTTTATTATTTTTTTAATTTCTTTTTTTTAAAAACATCGCTTTTTACCCAATTTTAATTTTAACCATATGAAACTATGCAAAAGTAAATACATTTAGTTTGTGCATACGATATTGTAATTTAAAGGTATAATTTTAATTTATGCCACAACTATTCCCATTAGATTCAGTGATGTATAGCAATTATTATTTATGAGTAATATTAGTACAAAAACATGACTAAAGATTATGTATGATCTGGCATGGGAGTAGGTCAATGGCGAGGAGGTGACACCATGAGCTACTGCACCGGGTGACACCAACCCTAGTGGCGCCACTGATGTGAGCTAGTGATAACAAATTGTTAAATACTTACGTTCGTATCCAAACTAAAGCAGCATTTATATACCACTGAAATCAATATAAAAGACATCATTTTGATCCTAGTGATTTCAGTGGGAATACAGTACAATTCAGTTAGCTTGGATCCAATCCGAGGATGTGCTAGATACCATTGGTACTTACACACCATCAGTCAGACTGTACACCAACAATGTGGAGTCCACCTGTTCTTAAACAGAGGGGAGTAGTTGAATGGCTTAGGGTGAACTGAGACTTTACTGCTGTCTTCATTGAACAGCAGCCTATTCCCCATCCCCACAGATGCAGCCTGGTTCCCATCACAATCTGCATTTGGGAAATGCACAAGCACTTTGCTGGACAGCAGGAAAAGACAGCTATTTGAGCAACCTACTCATCCTCCTGGGCACATAGGCCTGAATCTTTTTGGTTAAAGCAGACCTACTGAATTCAGTGCCAACTAGTGAGATAACACACATATATATTGCACTGATTCAATAGGCCTACTCAGTATAGCTCCCACCGAGTTTCATCTTCTTCAAGATGAATTAATGTTCCTGTTCATGCCAAACATATGAGGAATGTTGAAGCAAGTTACAAAGAAAGATTATAAAACTAACAGAATTCCTCAGAAGAGTTTTCACATTTTTTGCTTGCTACACAAGTCTGCCTAAAAATAACATCTGAAGCATATTTGGAGGCTTTCTTTCTTCTCAAAGAAAGAAATAAAAGGGAAAAAAATACTTAAGGAAGCTTAAATGTTTTTCAGTATGCTTAGTGTTCAGAGGCTTCCCACATGCCCTTTGTCCACAACAGCTGAGTGCAATGGGAAAAGGCCACCATCATTCAGCAGAAGAGCACATGCTTATCGTAAAGAAGGTCCCAAGGTCAGTCAGCTTGTATCCTCCAGTATATATTGCTTGTATTGCTCCAAAAGTCTGAAATGACCTGCCGGAAGAGAGATATAACATCTTTGGAGGCCTTTAAAAAGGCAATAAAAACGGATCTCTTCCAGCAAGCCTTCCCAAATTGACCTCCTTGGAATGTTCACTCTCCAGTTGCATAGCTGTTCCCACCGGACTGTGACTGTGCTTGATTTTATTGACTACTTTATTGGTAGTATTTTATTGGGAATTGTTGTTTTTAACACTATTTTAAGGTGGGAGGGAGATAGGGAATTGGATTTTATATGTTTTGCTATTTTTTTTTACTTGTGGCTTGTGTTCTATTTTTATTGTTCTTGTGTTTGTTGTTACCCGCCTCGATCCAATATAGGGAGAGGCGGGATACAAATAAATATTAGTAATAGTAGTAGTAGTATCAGAGCTTGAAACATTGGAAAACCATGGTCCATTTCAGATGTTAGTACTGTGAACTAATAGTCTGATTCATCTTAAGGAGACTTCATATGCTCAAAATTCTACTGATTTGAAGTTTCTTTTACTCAAGACAAGAGATTATAATTAATTATTCGGATGTTTACCCAAAGAAAGAATTGTATTCATCAGAAAGAACAGTGAATTGCTTCATATTTTTCATATGAATGCACCAAGAATATGTCTGCTTCAACAAATGCATGAGAAGGGCAGACAATGTATGACAAAACATTCAAGTGAATAAATAGAAAGGTATCAAACAAGATTACACAATTCATTTGAAACAAACAAGCAAGATCTTTCCCTTTATATTATCCCCCAAACACTAGACAACACACTACCCTAAACAAAGCTTATTTTTTAGACATGCATAAAGACATCACAAAACTGAGAAAAGTGAAAAGCTCACATTCAGTCCGGCAATTATTTGAAAAAATAATGGTGTTTGGGATTTCAAGAGATTGCCATTAAACCTGAAGACATTATAGTCTATCCTCCCTCAGTCAGGCAGTAATAGTTATCATACACTGCAAATTACCACATTTTCACATTTTCATTCCCACAGCAAGATTTCTGGAATTAAAGGTTTTACTATATTGTTTCTGCTAACACAGAAGATTATCAGTTATCAGATAATATTCAGAGCAACATTACAAACAGATTTTACAGTAATTCAAGGAGTTCAGATCTCTTCATATGCACTATCTTGTTGTGTTTTGCAATGAAGGGCGATGAAAGTAATGGGCGATAAAGGTAATTGGAAGTGGCTTTCATAAGGCCACCTACTGACAATGTAACAGGACCAAAAATTTAACTAGGGACTTCCTAATTCAACATCACTTACTAGTCACCATGCTACACAAACTTTTTATCACAGGCCAAATATTGGTGGAACAATTGCTTCCAAAAGTCCTACATAACTTGCAATCCACAAAATATCTTGAAACTTTTTGGCTTTAGCTGTAGCAGCAGCAGTAGAAATAATGATGCGGCGTGTGGTGGTGATGGTGGTGTGCCTTCGTTTCCAATTTATGGCGACCCTAAGGCAAATCTATCATATTGCCCTTTACATAAATTTAAGAAGTGCTTATTATCTCCAATATCTTGAGATAATACATTACCTAAGACATTTTTAAAAACACTCCGAAAACAAAGTGGTAGCACAGACTCTGTATGCAGCAGTAAGGCGATTATCACACAGAGGGTTACCATGGCTAAAACGTGACTAAGTCATTCCCAAAGTGCACAGGTGTAATAGCCAATCATGCTTGCCTCCTGTGATTTAATTGTCATTGAGGCACCCCACTCCTCTCCCGTCATCAAAGCGTTTGCAGAGCAGCCATTTCTCCAATAACAGAAGTTCCCATTGTTGAAAAATGGCTCCTCAGTGAACACTTTGATGACAAGAGAGGAGCAAGGCTCCTCAGTGACGATTGCATCATGGGAGGCAAGTGTGATTGGCTATCACAGCCGTGCGCTTTGAGAATGATTTAGCCACGGTAAGCCTCCATGTGATAATCACCATAGACAGCAGCTTGTTTAAAGCCAGCAGTCCTATAGACTGAGTTGCAATTTCAGTGATGGATTCCTGACTCATAACTTACAATCTCAGCAACTACATCATCCTCTAGTTTTTTCCTGAACCTATTTTGTGTTACTCTATTTCCCTCCAATTAGAACAGTATTTTCTATTCCACATCCTCACCCTTTCTTTACATTTTAGCTGCTGGTGAGATGTTCAACCATGATGTACACATGCTCTGCCAGAAATAAGACTCACATTGGCATCTTGTCTAAAACAGGGTCATTTCTAAAATACCCATTATGCCAGGTTTGTTCTTCTTATGGTTTATTATGGGCCCCGAGCAACTCTGCTAAAAGCTTATTGAGGCTGTTTAGAGTCTGTTTAGGCTGCAGAATCTGCACAGCGCTTTCTAAGGGACTTTGATAAGGCAGTAGGGAGGGAACAGACCTGAGGTTAACTCACCCTCTGATGTCATTTGAGCTTTTTTTAGGGTAGCCTGTTAAGGAAAGTAGCAGCCTTTAAAGCAAGAGAAATTTGTACTCTGTGATTAATGCCAACCTGTTATAAAGGATTTTGAACTCTGCGATTAATCTCTCTACAATTAGGTTCATGAAACCTACAGTAATGAAACCATAATTTGAAGAAAGAGTCTAGATCAAGCATTTGTCTCACATGTTTCATTTCCTCTGCATCCTTCACAAAGCCATGAAGGCCTATAATATATTTATTTATAGTTCTTCAATTTAACACTGCGCACGCTGGCTCACAGCCTACAACATAAATGTAGCAAAAATACCTGATTCCAGTAAAATCAAAATAGGCAGTGACATTCTCCACCTTTCATATGGATGGCGTAGCATATGTGCACTGTTCAATGTCTACAACAGAAAGCATTAATTTAAAAAGTAATAAAATAAGACAATTAAACACATTTGACAGAGTAAGCAGAAGGCAAATTATTACCAGTATATCACTTAGGGTTGGGAGCCAGAGGTGTTGGCCTAGCTTGGGAACCTGCAGCCAAACCTCATCCCCAGCTGGTAAGTGATCACTTTGCAGTTCATTCAGCTGTGAGGCCCACACTTTTTCCATTATTCCCCAGCAAGCCATCATGATGGAACATCAGCTGGCAGGCAGACAAATCACAAATCTGGCCCTCATGTGAGGCCAAAATTGTGCTGAAGCCATAGCAAATAAAGGTGTGGTCTTTTCTCTCAACAAAATGTTTTTCCCTTCCCCACCTTTGGCTCATGCCTCCTTGCAAGGTGTGCAAACTGTAAACAGTGGCAAGTTCACTCTGAAGCAATTCTGTCAAGATGAAATGTACTATCGTTAAAACATAAAAACTATATTCTTGTGTCTGTTTTTTAATTACCCAGTAGGAAGCATGCTCAACCTCCTGCCTGTATCAGAACCAGCACATGGAAGAGGAGATTTAAGCTTTCTCCCATCCACTTTTAAATGGGACCCAGGAATTGACAGGAGCAACATCCATGTCATTCTCTGTAAATCTCATGGTCCACTCCAGAAGCTACATTGGAAATAAAAGGTAAAACTGGTTTCATTTATATTTCTATGGGCTCGCTCTCTCTCACTCTCTCTCTCTCTCTCTCTGTCTCTGTCTCTGTCTCTCTCTCTCTCTCTGTGTGTGTGAAACTAGGAACTGGGATGGGGATAATGTCTTGGAACTTATCTTGGAATGGTTCTGAAGGGCCTGAACAGATAGGCTAAAATAAAGCTGTTTCGGGTCACTTTGGAGGTATCCTGTTTAAATGACACATGCATCTTAAGAGGCCAGAAGCTGTGCCAAAGCTGTGCTCCAGTCCTTAGATCTTTAAACAGAGGCTGGATGATCATCTGTCAGGGATGCTTTGATTGAGATTTCCTGCATGGCAGGGGGTTGGACTGGATGGCCCTTGCGGTCTCTTCCAACTCTATGACTCTATGATTTTCCTGCTGGGTGGGGTGATGGTGATCTTGGTGAAGGGGACTTTCTATAGCTCTGTTGTTAAGATCAGATCACTACTTGATGGGGTTTAGATTTGCTGGGACTCTGAAGGGCAAGGGGCCAAGGGCCAATTAAGGTGGTCCATGCTAGGAGGCAGATCTGGATGTGGATGGCTTCATGATGATATCCTGGGGATTTTCCTATTGCTTTGGTAGTGTTTCAGTTTTGAGGCTGGTCTATGAAATGGGGAGATAGCCAGGCAGTGAATATTCCTGACTGAGCAGAGCCAAACCTGATGACACAAGTGCTAAGATTCTCCACACTTAACACTTACAACTCAGACAGGTGTTACCACTGACTGCTAAGAGTGGGAGAAAACATGGATATAGAATTCACACATAGGCTGCCTTTCATTATAGCAGCACTTTAAATGCCTTTGAAAGATAATGGCATAGAATCATAGAATAGAATGATACCATGAGGGCCATCCAGTCCAACTCCCTTCCATGCAGGAACTCTCAATTAAAGCATACCTGACAGATGGCCATCCAGCCTCTGTTTAAAGATCTCCAAAGAAGGAGGCACCACCACATTCCAAGGGAGTGTGTCCCACTGTCTAACACCTCTTATTTGTCAGGTTCCTCCTAATGTTAAGGTGGACTCTCTTTTCCTGAAGCTTGCATTCATTGTTCTGGGTCCTGTTCTCTAGAGCAACAGAAAACATGCTTTCTCCCTTTAAATGACATCCCTTCAAATATTTAAACAGAGCTATCATATCACCTGTTATCATTCTCTTCTCCAGGCTAAACATCCCAAGCTCCCTAAGTCGTTCCTCATAGGGCATGGTTTCCAGACCCTTCACCATTTTAGTCGTGCCAGTTTCTCAACATCCTTTTTTAATTGTGGTGCCCACAACTGGACACAGTATTCCAGGTGGGATATATTTATCAGATGGGCCAGTGACAGCTAGTGGTTTCTATATCAGTGGGATAGTGAATCCACAGTGAATTTTAGATTTCATGGTGCTGAATCATCACCCCTAACACCTTGAATTTCTTCTTTAAAGTTCAAACTAAAGGAGCAGATCCATAGTGCCACAGGTGTGGGAGCTACCAGCCACCACAAGAAGCCGCCCCCCCCCCCCCCCCCGCCAATTGACAACTGATCTATATATCTATATCTGGCTTTATTTTTAGCTGCTTCACTGTCATCTGTGGCATTCACAAAGTGAACCTGAACCATTAGTTGGTTCGGGTGCATTGACAGTGGTTTATACTTGAAAGAGAAGCCCTAGTGTGGCAAACTTCTTTTTGGATTGCCACAATGCACTGAGCCTCACTTGAGGCCTCTCTGAACACTTTAATTTCTTCAAATACAGTACGTAAATTACTGACTGGGATCAGTTACATGAAACATAACTCACCACAACTACATCAACACTTGTATTGTTACAGAGCTCAATTCAAGGTGCCGATCTAAACCTCTGCCACCCTAAACAGCTTTTGGTGGAGGTACTTGAAGAACTGCCTTATTCCTGAACTAGGCTGTTTACCATTTGAGAGAAGGAGTTGGGGAAGGGACTTTTTCAGTTGTGGTGCTCTGATTCTGGAATGATCCCACTAAGGATTCTTGCCTGCTGACAAAACTCATGTCCTTTCAGCACAAGAAAACTTTATTTTTAATACACTAGGATTATGGGTTTTCTAATCTGATATTTTAACTTCCCTTTTAAATAGAGACTATGCAGCAATTGTGCAGTTTAAATTTTTCTATAATAATTTTATTTGTTTGCATTGTTCTGCTTACTTATGGTTTTTATCATTGTTGTTTGTTTGTTGTTTGTAAATGAAAGTCTCTCTGAGACCCTCTCAGGGCCAAAAGCTGCCTATTGTTGACTTTCCTGAATAAATAAATAATATGATCATTTCTATTCCGCTCTGTCTGTTGCCAAACTCTTGAAAGCAGTTCACAAATGTGACCTTTTATGTGGGACCAAAGTTTATCACATACACCCTGTCTATGTTGATAAAGATATACAAATAAAAGAAAATGTAGTGCAGGCAAATAATAAAAATGAATGAAACCGGGATTTGAACATGCACACACACGCATGCACTCACACTCATACTGATAGGTGCTTGGAAAGGTAAACAACAGGCCGAGCAACAAAACAATATTTAAAAATTTCCTTCCCCCCCCCCCCCCCATTTTCAGCTCTGTTTTTCTTCTTTATCTGTCTCCAGCAGCCACTGACAGCTGACCTTTAAAGCTCTGGAGAGGGGCTCCAGCAGGTGATTTACTAACAGCTGTGCCAGGCGACAAAATGGAGAGGGTCAAGGGTCACCACGCAATGGATCGAGCCAGTGAATTCAAGAGCAGGATTTAATTAAATAAAGATGCATTGCACTTTTTATTGGGGGAGAGTGTGTACACTCCTGCACACCCGCACACTCAGGCACGCACAGACATTCTGCCTCCCTCACCCCTGCACCTGGACATTTTCCTTTGGCCGCCTCACCCTTTCTCTCTGCCCCCTCCCCAGCTCCACTATACACACAAAACACAACAGTTTCCCACATGGACAAAACACACTGGAACCTTACACTTGCAAGCAAGCCCTGAAATGCACAAGAACAGGTGGCAAATCGTCAATAAACAGATGAGAATAGCAGCTGACAGCATGCTGCATTCCTTCGTGAACCTCAATATTCATGAGGTGTTTTCTGGTACATGATTCTTCCCTCACGATCCAACTGCTTTTTCTCCTCCGGGAGCTTCTCTTTCTGCACTATATCTTTCAGCAGATCAAATTAGTCTGAGCTCTTCTTCTTTATCAAGCATTTAAAGATTCTGTCAAATATTACAAAAGGCTTTCTATTCCTTGATAGAGCCATTTGCTAAAGCAAGGTGGTTTTGAACTTCCAAAATTAAGGATAAAAGGAAACACACACATCCCTCCATGCTTTTGCTTTTATCAAAACTTGCTTTTTAGTTCACCCCCCCCCCCCCCAAAATGCCTTGGATCTTTCTTCAAGCAAGACCCACACATCACACTCCACAATTTTACTCTAGGGATAATTTTGTGGTCTCTTTCATCCCATTGTGCAGAGTTCACAGTGGCTCGGTCTTTTTACACTCAAACTGTGTTCAAAGAATGTGTGAAGTGGGGAGCATTTGCAGGGCTGTATGTTCGGTGCTCACTTCTACTCATCTCACATTCTGCTGATATATTATGCTACTTTTTGCAGTTTCTCTTAAAATTCCATATGTATCTTTGCCCTACGAAGACCTTCCAAACCCTGTTTTCCACCCCCGGGGAGGGGAACCAGGATATATATATATTTAAATGCATATTTAAATTTAAATATATTTAAATATATATTGATAATTTTAATGAAATAATAATAATAATAATAATAATAATAATAATAATAATAATAATAATAATAATAATATGTATCCCACCTCTCCCTGTATTGGATAATAGCAGCTATTACAGAATTACTTTAAAAATATAAACTGCATTATATGTTGGAATAAAAGTATCATGTTTAACTGGGGGCCCCTGGCTATGCCTTCAAGATGTTTCCAACCTATGGTGTCCCTAAGGCAAACCTACTGCGGGATTTATTGGCAAGATGCGCTGAGTGGGGATTTTCCCATTGCCTTTGTCTGAGACTGAGAGGGTGTGATTTATTCAAGATCACCCAGTGGGTTGCCATGGCTGCATGAGGATTTGAACCCTGGTCTTCCAAAATCCTAGTCAAACACTTAAACCACTACACCAAGAGCAAGACATTTTCGTTATTTCATCAGAGACCTCCCCAGAGATTCATGAGCACCTGAAAACAAAATAACTGATGAAAACAATGGCATGATGATAATGAAAGCTTATAGTTGGTTCCTCTACAATAGTGGCCTTTAATTAGCCATCCAGTGCTATATACAGTGTCTCTGCTATTAGTCATTATTTATATCTCTTAACATCTGCTCCAGCAGTGGGATATCTTCTATGAACATGTCACACACTACAAATGAAGGCGAGATATTATGTACTCACTTGTTCTGCTCTCAAGAAACAAGGCAAAGAGCATTCATTTTCATTATCTGTCTGATCTCTGCCTGTAAAAGAGGAAAGAAAGAAAGAAAGGACTGGAATATGTTGGTGGTAAAAATACCCCTATTTCTTTGGCTGGATGGAGGGAAAGCCAGTTTCATCAGCAAGATAGTGTGTCAAGACTTGGAACATTTCATCACTGGATATAATGCTGATAAAGTGAAATTAAGGAATATTTCCAAGGAAGAAAAACAGACATGTTTTATTCAAACCTTTTTAGTTCGAACACATTGCACATTCACGTAATTGCGCTAAACTAGCATTCTGCGTTCTGGCCCCACTTTCTTTTCATTCGAATTTAAGAGAAATTCCTCCCGTTTGATAAACTCCATAGTTGTCCTTTTATGTAATATAATGGATTCTAGGTCCATTCTGGAGAATTGAAAGGTCCTGATCTGTGGCTACAGTATAATCTACTGAGCAGTACGCCAGGCTCAAAGTTTTCATTCTGAAGCTCAACTAGGGTTCAGTGAGTTGTCCACAGTGGAGTAGCTAGAAAAAAAGCATTGGAGTAGTTTTTTTGACTCTTTTGCTGGAGGAGCATGCAGGGACTTCTCTTCATTTACTAATCATTCAAACTGGGGATTTCAACTATATTTTTTAAAATGTCCTCCAATGTCTTCGGGATCAAAATCCAATATTTCTGTGCTACATCATAAGTCCACCACATATGAAAAAAAGTTCCAATCGTTTGTTTACATTTCCAGCATTTATTGGAACTACTTTCAAACATTTTTATATTTTTTCAGGTGTTAAATGCCATCTATACATCATTTTATAACAGTTATCTTTCACATTGTAATTTAATGTGAATTTCAGACTCTTTGTCCACATTCGTTGCCATTGTTCTAAGAAAATTTGAGAACCAATATTCTGTGGCCATTTCACCATACAATCCTTCACTTGTTAACTAGCCCTGGTGGTGCAGTAGTTAAATGCCAGTACTGCAGCCACAACATTGTGAGTTTGATCCCAGACGGATCCAGTGTTGACTCAGCCTTCCATCCTTTCATAGATTGGTAAAATGAGTACCTATCTTGTTGGGGACAATTGGCTAACAGATTTTAAACCAAGGGAGTGCTTAGTTCACTGATAAGCAGTATAAGAATGTAAATGCTATTGCTATTGCTATTGTTCCCCCTCAATTTCAAACCTCCCCAACAATTTATACATTTTAGCAACCAAATGATCATCATTAGCACACCACTGTATTTCAAATTTGGATTTAACATTTTCAAACCCACCAATTTTTTATCCATTTTAAATATGGACAAAGAGTCTGAAATTCAGATTAAGTTACAGTAAACATGCAGGGGTAGCTGTGTTGGCCATTTAACAAATACAAACAAAAATCCATCAGTGATACCTTTATTGTCCAATCGAAATGCACAATATACTTGTTGCAAGCTTTCGAAGCTCCATGGGCTTCTTCATCAGGCAAGATGTTACAAACCACTAACATCCCCAATTTTTTTTCCCTCCTGTTTGGTTTGTAACATCTTGCCCGATGAAGAAGTCCATCAAGTTTCGAAGGCTTGCAAGAAGTATATTGTGCTTTTTGGTTGACCAATAAAAGTATCACTGATGGATTTTTGTTTGTATTAAGTTACAATATGATCGATAGTTTTTATTTTAAAAAATCAGTTGTATATACGTAAGCAAACCAGTTTAACTCACACCATCCTAATTCTAATTCTTCTCTTGATTTCAGTTTATAGTGATCATTTTTTTATTTTCAACAGATCCATATTATCCATTTTTCTTTTGTATATAATGCTCTCTTGAAAAGGCTTCTACAGTAGAACACTAAAGAGGTAACTCTGAGTAAAATCTAGTCTTATTCTTATTCCAAGTCCTTAAAGGTGATCATCTCACACAATGGTTATTAATGCCCGAATCAGCTTTACTTTTTTTTCAGAACAAAGATAACTCTGCCATAGTTTTCTGATGCCCAGAGTTCTACAGAGTCAATGGCATGCATCTTTTGGAAGAAGTGATTATGCTCTTCCTGCAATAGAGTGAATATTGACTGGCCTGGTGCAGGAAAGCACTAAGCAGATGTTTGTCCCTTGTCCATGGCAGGTAGCGGGGGAGAAAATAAGAGTTTTAGTGTATACCTTGGCACCTTCCAGAACTGTATCTCTGGGTCCTGGGTCCCAGGAGTGGGGGAAAGAGTCTGCCCTAAGGCGGACCTGTGGTTTTGCTCTCATGAAGTCCTGGGACTTGTGTGGGAGTGCTCTGGATTTGCCTTCAAGTAAATGGCTGGCCAGGGAGCAACCTAGTACTTGGATTGCACCTGGGGCTCAGGTGTCTTGCCCAAGAGAAGGCTAAGGAGGTAGTCAAGGGGTGACACTTGACCTCAGATAAACCCACATCAGGTTATTTTTCTTCTTGCTCCTTCCAGGCTCTCCATTGTTAAATAGATTCTAGGTCAGCGAAGTGGCCCTTATTTAAACCAACTCTCTGTATCTGATCTTGTTGGGCCACAGACAGGCCAAAATAAATATGCTTCAGGTCACTTTGGAAGTATGCTGTTTAAATGATGCATGCGTCCTAAGAGGCCAGAAGCCACGCCAAAGCCATGCTCCAGTCCTAAGTGATCCATACCTCCAAAGTGATCCGAAGCAGCTTTATTTTGGCCTGTCTGTTCAGGCCCTGTTATTCCATGGTAGGTCATCAAAAGAGGGTAACACTTTATAAGCCTGAAAGCTCTTGTGCACATTCATCTCTTTTGTAGAACAAGTACTGAGGTACAGAACAAGGGGAGATGCTGATTTTCAAAACAGGGAGCCAACAGCAGTGGTCATGTGTGAGTGTGAGGGATGAGGAAACAGGCAGAAACCCAACACATACAGCTGCTGTGTTAGCCATAGAAGCTGCAAGGAAGAGAAGAGAGAGAATTTTTCTGGCTGAAACAGTTCCACATTTACTATCTGATTTTGATCCTTAGATTATTTGTTTCTTTTCTAATGCCAGAATTAAATGATTGTCCCAGTCCTTGCAATATGCAGTAGCTGTGTGACAGAATTTTGTGTGAGCTTTGGAAGTTACAATTGTACTTACAAGGCTTTTAAAGCAGCAAGTTATCATTATAGTTACACTGTTTAGAAAAGTTGCTCTTTTCCATTTCTCAAAAAGCGCTGACATCTGAATGTGTTTCATGTAGCAGGCACAGTGCAAGCCATCACTTGAACTATGAGAGATTGCTCATTCACTATTTAGTGAGGCCAAACGCAACATTAAAAAGTATCTAAACAATGTTGCAGCCACCATGCAAAAGGAGCAAACTTTTTAACCTACCATTTAACCTTAATTATTTGGTATTTAGCTAATTACAACTAGTTATTGTTGTAATTACAAGTAGTTATTGAGCTAATTAAAACAAGTAACTAGTTATTTGTCCCAGAGCTTGAGAAAACTACATTTTTGGCCATCCTAGCTGGGAAATTCTAGGTGATTCTGGAGGTTATAGCCCCAAAAGGTATTATTATTATTATTATTATTATTATTATTATTATTATTATTATCCTGCTCCTCTACAAAATGCAATCAGGGCGGTATGTTTTCTAAGATCTGCAACTTGTTGATTTCCAGTCTCAGTCCACAAGTTAAAAGGAGTTGTAGGGGCTGACGCGGCAGCAATTAATAACAATACCAGTCCAAAAAAGTAACTTCCAAGCATGGCTAATTACTCTTAAGCTCTGCCCAACACCTAACACTGGGATGGAACATGGAAAGCAGAGTAAATTTACCAGTGAGTCAGTATGCTAAATGTTCGAGACTCGTTCAAGTGATCTTAATATATGGGGAGGAGTCTTCTCCCGTTCTTCTCATCCAAGACCACATTCCCTCAGGGGTTGTTGGACCACAGTCTTCCACAATCTACAGTGGGCAGGGTGGCTGGGATGACCCTTCTCTCTCTCTTTCTGTGTTACAGGCTGCTTTTTATTTTAAAAGGTTCTCCTATTTCATTATATAGAAATATCTTGTAGCACCTTTGAGACTAACTGAAACAAAGAAGTTGGCAGTATGGGTTTTCATAGGCAGCCAACTTCTTTCTTTCAGTTAGTCTCAAAGATGCTACAAGATCTCTCTATATACTGATTCCACATACTAACACGGCTATATCTTTGATTTCGACTCCTATTTCATTATTATTTATGCCACCAATTTTGCTTATTTTTGTATGAGACTATATTTTATCGTGCTTATATTTTTTGTGGTACAGGACAGAGGGAGATGCCTTGAGCACTCATCAAATGGGAGGGTGACTCAGAGATACTTCAAAATAAATAGTTAAAATCACCAGATGTCACCTCAAACTAAAGCGTGTGCTGCTGAGTCTATTTATACGTTTGTGACTCATTGTGCTTAGTAATCAAGAACTGTGCACGCATCTGTGAGCCAACTCCCAAGTGATAGCTCAAAACCTTAAAGGGACACAAGACAGTTGATTAGAAACCTTTAGGAGATATCACCAATAATTTTAAAAAGCCACTCAGTATTACTTGTCATTTGTATGGGGGGGTGTTCAAAGCAGCTTGCAAAAGGCAAGCTGTGGCTGGTACCAGTCAGTATTCTCACTGAGACAATGGCAGTATTCAGCAGCCTTTCAGCCTCTGAGAAATGTAGAAATTACAAGTTTTAAGTTAGCTAAGTAAGGAAATAGCTGAAGCAGAGAAAAGTGGAGTGAATCATATAGTCCAGGCCTGAATCTTATTAATTGGAGCTTATCACAGTCGGAGAAAATTACAGTATCGAGATAATTACAGGATTGGGGAAATTCTCTTGTCAGTAATTGGCTGTACTCTTATGATCTGTGTTTATTTAAAAGTGTATATATTTACTGTGGGTAGCCACAATTGATAACAAAAAAACCCTAAATGAATAAATGAATGAATAAAATAGACCCTATTTTGTTTCAGAGTAACTCAGTTGGAAAAACCTACTTGCCACTGGTTGCTATTTTGTATAATTTATTTTGATTTTGCCAGTCATTTGGTAAAATCTTGACTTGCTTCAATTTTCTGTCCCGAACATAACTTGATTATAGTTCAGTGTGAGTATCCTTGATTTTTTATTCTTTTGGGTTGGGATCTTTTGTGTTGTAAATGTAATCTTTCACTACTGAATTACGTCCTAAGTTAAGATAATTTGCTGAATTCTTGCAAAGTACAAGAAACAATTCTTAATATCATTGCAATTGTGAGTAATAACATTTATAATATTCAGTAGTAGCCATGTTGGCTATAGAGTAAATAAAAAATCCACCAAACAATGCTACCTTTTATTGGGCCAACCAAAATGCACAATTATAGGTTGCATGCTTTCAAAGCTCCACTGGCTTCTTCATCGGGCAAGGTATTATAAATCATGCTGGAGGGGGGAAAATGAAGATATTAGTCATAGAACTGCATTTTGCTCTTTGGGTATTTTTTGGGGGGGGGAGGTGTTTTTATTTTGTTGTTCTCGGCTCAGATAGTATTGAGGGGTATTACCTGCAGGTGTTTCAACTGGAACATGTATAAGAAATGGAAAAATGGGGAAATCACCAAAGAGGAATTCAGTCAAATAGCTAGCACATGTAGAGGTAAAGTCAGAAAAGCTAAAGCACAAAATGAACTCAGGCTCACCAGAGAGGTTAAAAACAACAAAAAGGGCTTTGTGGGGTATGTCCACAGCAAAAGGAAGAAGAAGGAAATGGTAGGGCCATTGTGTGGAGAAGATGGCGAAATGCTAACAGGGCACAGAGAAAAGGCAGAATTACTTTTTTGCCTCAGTGTTGTCAGAAAAGGCAAAGGGTGCTCAATCTGAGGATAATGGAGCAGAAAACAGAATAGGAGAATTTCAGCACAGAATAAGTAAAGAGATAGTACAGGAATACTTGGTTAATCTAAATGAATATAAGTCTCCAGGACTAGATGAACTACATCCAAGGATATTAAAAGAACTGGCAAATGTAATATCAGAGCCATTGGCAATAATCTTTGAGAACTCCTGGAGAACAGGAGAAATCCCAGCAGACTGGAGGAGGGCAAACGTTGTCCCCATCTTCAAAAAGGGGAAAAAAGAGGATCCCAACAATTATCGTCCAGTTAGTCTGACATCAGTACTAGGAAAGATTCTAGAGCAGATCATTAAACAGAGAGTCTGTGAACATCTAAAAGTCAATTCCATAATCACAAAAAGTCAACACGGGTTTCAGAGAAACAAGTCATGCCAGACTAATCTGAGCTCTCTCTCTCTCTCTCTCTCTCTCTCTCTCTCACTTTTTTTTTTTTTTTTAATAAAATTACTAACTTGGTAGATGAAGGGAATGCTGTGTCCAGTTCTGGGCACTACAATTCAAAAAGGATGTTGAAAAGCTGGAGGGTGTCCAGAGGAGGGCAACCAAAATGGTGAAAGGTCTAGAAACCATGTCTTATGTGGAGAGACTTAGGGAGCTGGGTATGCTTAGCCTGGAGAAGAGATGGTTAAGGGGTGATATGATAGCCTTGTTCAAATATTTGATGGGTTGTCATATTGAGGACGGAGCAAGCTTGTTTTGTGCTGCTCCAGAGAATAGGACCCGGAACAATGGATGCAAGGTGCAGTAAAAGAGATTCCACTTCAACATTAGGAGGGACTTCTTAACAGTAAGGGCTGTTCGACAATGGAACACACTTCCTTGGAGTGTGGTGGGGTCTCCTTCCTTGGAGGTCTTTAAACAGAAGCTGGATAGCCATCTGTCGGGGGTTAGACTGGATGGCCCTTGTAGTCTCTTCCAACTGTGATTCTATGGCCTGTTACAGACTGCCAAAATAAAGCTGCTTCGGGTCTCTGTGGAGGTATGCTGTTTAAATGATTCATGCATCCGAAGAATCCGGAAGCTGCACCAAAGCTGCACTCCAGTGCTTAGGAATGGAGTGTGGCTTTGGCGCAACCTCCAGACTCTTAGGACCCATGCATCATTTAAATAGCATACCTCCAAAGAGACCAGAAGCAGCTTTATTTTGGCAATCTGTAACAGGCCTATGATACCTAAGAACACCAAATAAGTGCTAGGCTCTTCTGTTTTCTCATACAGTACAGGAACCTCCAACTCTTCAATCAAGGAATCAAATTCATTCATTATAAAAGCACATCGCCATGTGTCCTCATGCCCAGTAAACAAAAAGTGAAGGTAATGGATTACCTCTTTCTACCCTGATCTAGCTTAAGGGCCCACTCAAGAAAAGTACTAAATTTCTCAGAAGCTGAACAGGACTCTGAGCACTCCATCAAATGACTGTGGTCCATGTAAAAAGTACCATCAAAAGAAAAGTTCAGTAACTTGAAATCTGCTGGGTGGAACAGGATGAAAATGAAATGCAGACTTAATTTTACCCAGCCCCATTCCTACACACTTCTGTATCAAAGGACATATAGCAAATCATGCTAATGGGGTGGGTCCACATGATCATATGCTGCCTCCCGGCCAACCTTCCCAAAGTCCCATGAACACCAGAAAATACAAAGAGAAACTCATTGAAAGGAAAACAAGGACCATTATGGATAAAAAGGAAAGAGATTAATTAAAAGAAACAGTAAAGAAAGACAAGGGAATCGGGGGGGGGCACACCAGGTGACACCATAATAAGGGGTGATACCACTCTTCTCCAAATATCTGCTTTTTGGCAGAAATGGGCTTTGCTGTTTGCCTACAACCCTTGAAATTGCTGGAGCTCAATTGAAGAGATTAGGATGAGAGAGAAAGGAATAGGGTTTTGCAGCTTCTTCAAGGAAAATAGTGCTACAGGTGCTCTTCACCATCAGTTTACAGCCTTATTTTATTATTATAGTGTTTTGTACTGTAGTTCCTCTAGCACTTGGTAATGGCACACCAAATTAAGATAATGCTCCACTGATTTTTATCAATGAGGGGACGCTGAGAAATTGTCGGCCCAAAATTCTTCCCAAAATATGATCATAATGTTTTCTTTGTAGCTTGAAAGAGTTCTTTTGTACTGTAAACTGCCAATTTGCAGAATCGTAGCTCTAATTTCTGGATTTTTCAGTTCACTCCTAGAACCATGGGCTGCCATGAAGTTCCTGTTCCTGCAAAAGAAAACTCCAATGAGCACATGACGCAAATGCTGAATGAAAGTTTCAATCATACTGAACTGTGCAGAAGTGGTGTGACACTTTCAGTATGGAGATTTTAAGACCAAGATTTTAAGAGGAAAGTCTGGGAGGCCTTCAACAGTGTCACCTGCTGAAACTGTTGAGTGTGTGAATGACAGATCGACAACTAAAATAATTGCTGAGACACTAGAGATATTCTGGGAATGCATTGGTCTTATAATTCACAAATTGTGCAGAAAATGTCAGCCAAGTGGATACCAAAATGTTTGGATATTGACCAGAAACAAAATCAAGTGGATGCCTCCAAGCTGGTGTTGCAGCATTTGGAGCACTCTAGTCATGATTTTGTGGAATGACTCATCACTGCTAATGAAACAGGGTTACATCACTATGATCTGAAAACCAAACAACAGACCTTGCAGTGGTGGCACTTGGATTCTCACCAAAGAAATTCAAGACTGAAAGGTCAGTAGGAAAGATCATGCCCACAGTTTTTTGGGGATAAGAAAGGCATTTTGATGACAGACTATCTTCAGAAGGAACAAAATGTTAATGCAGAATACTATTCTAACTTGCTGTGATAATTAAAGGAAGCATTCCAGGAAAAACAGAAAGGGAAGCTCTGGAAAGGTGTTCTCTTTTTGCAGGACAATGCACCTGCTCACAGCACTGGCAAAACAATTGATATTTTGCAGTTTGGGTGCTTGACCATCCACCCTATTTACCAGATTTTGCTCCATCTGACTATTTCCTGTCTCCAGACCTTAAAAAGAGAATTTTTTTTAAATGATTCAGAGGTGATAGCAGCAACAGAGCAATATTTCAATGATCAGACATCAGATTTTATTATTTGTTTGTTTGCTTGTCTATTTATTTAGAAAGGTTAAATAAACTTGAGAAATGATGTGCAAAGTGTGTTGAGATTTGGGTGACTATGAAGAATAGTGTGTAAGTTTCATGGCTCTAGATCTTTCCCTTCTTGGTGAAGCCAAAACCTTTTCATCACCCCCTTGAAGAGAAGAACTTGTGTCATTTGGAAATGGAAAAATGAAGACACTGTAAGGCCAAGTGATGGAAAGTCATTTTTATGGTTTGACCCCAAGATTAAAGTCAATGCCTGCTTTTCCATGCCATAGTTTGCCACACACTGAATCACCCAGCACAGCTGGCACCCCTTTGGCATGGTTCGCATGCTCCCAAGGATGGCTACTCTATAAGTACCATGAAAGCCAGAAATAGTTACAAGATGCCCATCCAAGGTCAACAAGCTCCATCCACCTGGTGTTTAGCTTACTCCCTCTCCACCCTGTCCCCAGCCCCATTCTGGATGAGTGTGCCAAGAAGGTCAGAAAGTCCATCCAAGTGGCTTAAACCAGAACTTACTCATAATGCTTACAGACATATATTTCCAAACTACAGCTGGGATTATTTTGGTGGTTTTATTGTTTCATCTGCCTCTTAATTCTATCACACCAATTCTGTGATAAGGTCCATTGGGTTTTGAAAACATTAGACAGCCAATTTGAAGTACTAGTATTTACCTTGAAGCCCTAAAAGGTTTGGGACCTAAATACTAAGAGCAGGCTTCTTTCTCTATCAACCTGCATGTATCAGAGATCAGGGTTCAGTTCCCAGCTCAGCTATGAACATCTGCTGAGTGATGTTGGGGCAAGTCATACATTCCCAGCCTGTGATCAGTTCACCTTAGGGTTACCATAAGTTGGAAATGACTTGAAGGCACACAACAAGAGTGCTCACACTTTAACAAGTAGCTACCACTTTAAATCTTACAAACTACAGTTCCCATGCTACATGTTCCATTTCAAATGGCTGCCACCTTCTGCTCAGTCTGATGTTCTAGAACCAAGGAGAAGCATGGCTCCTGTTTTAAGATGATGCCACCACCAGAAACAAGCTGAACTCACCAGGTGAATGACAAGATGAGTAGTGAGTGGTCCCAGCAGTAGCAGTGGCAGCAAACAGAGGCTAGATTCTGCTTCTGCTGCACCGCTGCTGTCACCCCCACTGCTACCACTTACCTGGTAGTGGCAGTGCATCTTAAAGTGGGAGCCCAGATCCTGCTCCATCCCAGACCACTATGTTACATCCTTCAAATGCAATGCCTAATGTGACAATGGCAGGTCAGGCAATGCATTTTGGCTATTCATAATAGCCTCTCTCTACTACCACAGCTAGCATTCTGGAGGGGAACAGGAACTCAGCACCTTTTTTACAATGCTGTCATTCCCCAGACCAGGTGCCCTAGGAGTCTGAACCCAATTTGAAAACTGTGGTGTAGAAGCAGTGTATTTTACAATACCAGGCTGAGTGTGAAAAACAGTGATAGGAGACCCATTGGAGAGGCTATGACTATGAGATGTGACGTTCTGCAGCCTCATTTGTGCAATGGATCTAATAAACAGCAAGAGCTCTGGCAGAGACTGGCAGACAGACACCTAGCTTGCATGGCAAGGTGCTGCTGCATTGAAGAGAGAAAGGTCTCACAAGGAGGAGGGTCTATTTTTCACAGGAAGCAAAGCTAACAAATAATCCAAAGCACATTGCTTATTCTTTGCAGCATATGTTTCTGAGAGTCAGAGGCCACTTCCATTAAACCACACAATAAATGTGTTCATTTTTAAGGTGTCATGGGACCCTTTGTTGTTTTTGTTGCAACAGACAGACATGCCTTTCTTTCTGGAATTTGTTCAAAGGAAAAGGTCAAAATTCCCACAGGACATACCTAGAACCTTAGGCATGCCAAAAGTAACCCTTTGGATCCAGGTCTTAAGGTGTGCTATATAAATGCTAAGTATTCTTGTTATTCTGAACACCCCATTTGTCGTCTGTACTGATACAAATTCTATTGATAGTTCCACCTTGCACTCCAAGGGCCTTTTTTGTACCAGTCCAGCACAGCTGTTCCAATGCCAAGAATTCTTTGCTCTGTAGCTAGCCCTTTTGACGCTGCCAGTAGAGCTCCGATTTCAGCAAAGAATCTGATGGTTGTCTGGCAAGTGCATAACTCATAATAGAAGCTTTGTTCCAGGGACACTTCAAAACTACTAGACACTGTTATAAGGCAACAGCTTACTGGCCTTCAATTTAATACATTTAATTTATTAATATAAATTGTACAGGGTTATAGAGAACTTGTTAGATCTACAGAGAGAGGCTAAGATTCAATGTTGATTTTTTTGATTTAATTAAGATTTTTCCAACAGCTCTGACCTCTACACTAAGCTCATTAGAATCTGGTGGTTAAAAATACCCTTTGGGTAACTATGGTTGTAGTAGGCTACCATGTTGTGCACTGAAAGGTGCCTTTCCTAACAATTTTTAAAAGGTTTTTAAAAAGAAGTTTTGCAGTCCCAGGATTAAACAATCATATTCATTTTACATTCCAACATTAATCTTAGGATTCTTAGAGTTGCCTTCTGGTTTAGGTGTATTCAACTGGGCTGAGAGAAAGAGACCTTTTAGCTCTCATCTTCCCCCAGTAGTTCAAATAGCCCCTTCTCCAAAGCTATACAGTGGTACCTCGGGATACGAAATACCCAGGTTACGAAATTTTCGGGATACGAAAAAATCCCATAGGAAATCATTGTTCCGGGTTACGAATGTTTTTTCGGGATACGAAGAAAATTTTTAGTGCTTTTTTCGGCTTTTTCGCACGAAACGCGGCTTTTCCCCATTAGCGCCTATGGCAATTCGGCTTACGAAGGCTTTTCGGGTTACGAAAGCGGCCGCGGAACGAATTAATTTCGTAACCCGAGGCACCACTGTACAAGGTTAGAGGACTATGCTTAATGGCATACACTGTGATGCAGGGGGAAGACTGTATGAAATGGGGAAATTAATCAGATTCTCAGGGATTCTCTTCCTCTGCACCAAACCTGATCCATTTTGTATGATTATCCAAGCCTTTGGGTAGAGAGAAGGGTAGAGGTGCTGCCATGGGGAGGTAAGGTCAAGAAAGCTTGTTTCTTTAAGTTCTGTTGCATGCACCTAAAGATGGATCCAGCCTATAGTTCCCAAGCATCAGCCAAAGAGATTACAATGGCAAACCTGGAAGAGTGCAAAATGATGGGCATTTAAGCATTATACATTATATCTTTTATAGCCTACATGTTACCTAAATGCCTAAGCACCTGGCAATGAAAGAGAAATAGCATATAAAATGTGTTACTGGCATGTCTTTGGGGACAATATTGCCAGTTTAGAGGAGTGGGCTTTATAAGGTGTTCTCAATGGAGGCCTCTCTTTAGGGACCCTTCTCTCTGAGGTACTCCTATCCAGTTGTTTGTCATCACTCTCTCTGCAGGGTGTGGGCTCGGTAGATGCATCTGCTCAGGGAACTGGGGAACCTAGGAGTAACTGACTGTACAATATGTATAAATATAATCATAAAAACTGTCAGTTCAATGGAATTATGTAAAACTATGTTGTTGATCTAAAAACTAAGATAGGGAGGAAAAGGTAATGAGATGAAAAAAGTACAGGATTTTATGTATTATTAGGCTCAGGTATGCCAACAAGAAGGCAAGGAAGTAAAAACTAGTAAAAGCAAGGAGTTATTGACTAGGGCAAAACAGCAACAGCAAATCAGCAAAGTCAGGGATGCCAAAAAATATAGAATGTAGAAGTGAAGGAGAGTTCTGCCCTTGGCAGATCTCATGTAGTCCATATTTTGGCTTTTGAGGAACTTTTGGGAATGGCTACAATATTTTCCACTCTTCAGCTTTCTGACCTGTCCTCTGGTGTCTAGAGATTAAATATAAGGAGAGATGTAACTTGTCAATACTGCACATGCATTTAAAATAAACATACACATACACAAAACCTAAAGTTTTAGGACAACTTTTTCAGTTTGCACAATGCAGAATAGATGGTTCATTTTGAATTGTTAACTATTATAAGAAATATAATCTGGTCTAAATACCCTAAAGGCAGCAGATACCATTAGATCTTGGAGGCTAAGTAGGGTCAATCCTGGTTAGTACTTGGATGATATGCAGGCAACGGATTCCAGGTGCTGTGGATCATATTTCAGAGAAAGGAACTAGCAAAACCACCAAAGTATTCCTTGTCTAAGAAAACCTAATGAAATTCATAAGGTTGCCAGAAGCTGACAGGCAATTTGAAGGCACATACACACACATGAGAAATGTAAGGTTTCTTAGTATGTCTAATATCATCTTGGTTTCAAAAGCTAAGAAAATTCAGACCTGATTAGTACTTAGACTACAACCACCAGGAAACACCAGGAATCCCCAGTGAGAAAAGAATCCTGGCTGAAATCCTGGAACAATATTACATGGAGCACTGCTCTGACTCTCGATAAGGCAACTCCTTATGTTTCTATCTTGCCAAACAAGCATTTGCACTCGCTTGCTTTCACTCTCTTTGCTTTTTAAAATCAATGTAGCTCACTGAATATAGCACACAACAGGTAAAAAAAGATAGGTTTAAGTATAATGATTGCTAGTGCAAACTTTACAAAATAATGCCATGAGAAACTGAAATGTGGATTTAACGAATTCTGTTAATGATTGTCCAGCATTTACTACAATATAATTCAAAGCAATTGTGTGGACCCTCTGTTTCAGTTGTCTCTTTATGCCAGCATTCCTGTGCAGGGTATATTTGAAATTATATCCAATCAAACCCTTTTGGTCTGAATGAAATTGTGATGTCCAGTCAGGACTGTTTGAATCTCCCCCTACATTTTCTTTCATATTAGTTCAGGCCATAGTATGTTTTAGTACAGTATAGGAAATGTTCATTGTATTAGTTGTGGGAGGAGCTGTAGGATCCCCAGCATTTTTCCAGGTTTGGTTTGCCCCTTCCCAGCAAGCTCTGTTTTAGCTAGACGCTTTTTAGGTTTAGGCAATCTTTGCTGTGAGCTTGCAGAGAGCTGTCTTTTAGTGGCAAACAGGCCCAGACAGCCAGAAAGGGCATTTCTTACACATTGGCCAATTTAGTTACCAGGAACAAGTTAACCAAATTAGTTACCAACAACAAATAAGTCAAAGAAATCAGGAGCTGAAAGACCCTGCACCAGCTCCATTGAGTGAGGAAATCAAACCAAGATCAAACCCAGAGAGATGACACTCTGAAGATTACTAAAGCTCAAACTGTAAAGTATCTTTTACTTCAAGTTGTCTAGAGCTGGGAAGGAGAAAAGTCTTTACTTTTGTTCTTTAAATTAAATTTCCCCCTTTTTGAACATAACATTCAGCATCAAAGCCTTTTTGGGTAAAAGAGTTTGATTTCACCAGGGTACTGGCATTGCACACCCAAACCTGCCACCACCTTTAGTTGGGTGTGTCTTCACAGAAATGAAAACTGTCAGTCATGTCTTATTATACTGCCATTTCTACAGGGACATTTGTTCCATACTCATTACTCCTACTGTGCAGCGAATTCCAGGTAGATATGATAATTACTATTTAAAGTATCTAATAGAGGATAGGGAATCACAGGCCCGTTACAGACGGGCTTAAAAGTATGCACAGAGCGCGTACTAGGGTTAAGACAGGGCGGTGCTTCTGCACCGCCCTAACCCTGGTGCACGCTGCGCACGCACAAATAGGCAGCGGCCGTTCCACACAGCTGCTGCCATCGATACATGATGACCGCGCCGCCTCCAAACGAGGCGGCGCGGTTGTGACGTATTGGGGTCGCGGCAGGGCGCCTAGGGCATTTCGGAGCTCCTTCTTGGTTTGGTCCGCTGGGCGCAGCCTTCAGACGGCTGCACCCAGCAGACCAAAGAAGACCAAAGCAGACCTTCTCCCCACCGCCGTGGGGTGTCCTTGGGGCTTGAAGCCCCAAGGACACCCCTTTCCAGGCTGCAGGGAAGGGGCCTTTTGCCGCTTCCCCGCAGCCCGGAAAGCGGCGGATCGGGGCCTCAGCGGCTGCCGCTCTGGACACTGAGGCCCCAATCCGGCGGGGAAAGGTGCGCCTACAGGCCACCCCAAAGGGGCGGTCTGTAACGCATCACAGATAACTTCAAAAGTGGCTGAGTTTTGAGCTGCTGCTACAAAACTAAGAAGACAAGTCATGAAAGATCTTAGTGAATACTGTTCTAACTTGTATATCTTAATTATTTATTTTTATGTACCCTATACCATGTTTTAGCTTACAGAGTTTAATTATTTTTTATTTGTATGTAGCATGTTTTAGACATGTTGTGGGTGTGTTGTAAATATGATGGTGATTTTGTTGTTTGTACAGATTGAGTATCCTTTATCTAAAATGCTGGGACCAGAAGAGTTTCAGATTTTGGATGTTCATATACATGAGATAGCTTAGAGATGGGGCCCAGGTCTAAACACAAAATTCATTTATGTTTTATATACACCTTTCACACTGTCCAGTTTCTCCAACAGCTTGACTTTCTGTTTTATGGATAGACATAAATGCTTCTTCTTTTTATCACTGTTACGCATAGGGACATCTGCAGGCCTTTTTGACCTTCTCAACAATATCTTTCCACCACATTTTCAACGATATTAAATACTGAATTTTACCAATTGCAGACAACATGTTCCATCTTGTTTAAAGGAAGCGGCGGTTAGGCCGCTCCTGAAAAAACCTTCCCTGGACCCCCTGGATATGAAGAATTATAGGCCGGTGTCATTGCTGCCATTTTTGAGCAAGGTGATCGAGAGGGCGGTTGCCCTTCAGCTCCAAGCTGTCTTGGATGAAGCCGATTATCTAGACCCATTTCAAACTGGCTTTAGGACAGGCTTTGGGGTTGAGACTGCCATGGTTGCCTTGACCGACGATCTGCGTCTGAGCATTGACAGGGGGAGTGTGACCCTGTTGGTGCTCTTAGACCTCTCAGCGGCTTTTGATACTATAGATCACGGCATCCTCTTGGACCGCCTGAAGGGGTTAGGTATTGGGGGCACTGCTTTGCAGTGGTTCCGGTCCTTCCTCTCGGGCAGGTCTCAGAGGGTGCTACTCGGGGACTGTAGCTCCAGTAAGAGGTACCTCACTTGTGGGGTTCCTCAGGGGGCTATTTTGTCCCCGATGTTATTTAACATCCATATGAAGCCGCTGGGTGAGATAATACGGAGTTATGGTGCTGGGTGTTATCAGTACGCTGATGACACCCAAATCTATTTCTCCGTATCTCGTTCGTCGGCCTCGAATTCCGATGGCATCTCTTCTCTCAATGAATGTCTCCAGGCGGTAATGGGCTGGATGAGGAAAAACAGATTGAAACTGAATCCAGACAAGACGGAGGTGCTCATGGTAGCGGCCCCGAAACCAAGAATTGGGTTGCAACCTCCAGTCCTGGAAGGGGTCACACTCTCCTCCAGCGACTGTGTTCGCAGTCTGGGGGTGCTCCTTGACTCGTCGCTCCTGATGACAAATCAGGTAAATGCGACGGTCAGGAGTGCCTGTTATCAGCTTCGGCTGATACGCCAGCTGCGCCCTTTTCTGGAAGTAAGGGATCTCGAGACGGTTGTGCACGCACTGGTAACCTCACGCCTTGATTTCTGTAATGCACTCTACATGGGGCTACCCCTGTGCTTGACTCGGAAATTACAGCTGGTTCAAAACATGGCAGCCAGGCTTGTGTCAGGTACATCTAGGAGGGACCACATTACTCCGGTTTTGAGGTCCCTCCACTGGCTGCCTATCAGCTTCCGGGCCCAGTACAAGGTGTTGGTTATCACCTTTAAAGCCCTAAATGGCTTGGGTCCAAACTATCTTAGAGACCGCCTCCTCCCGTACAATCCTCCCCGCGCTCTCCGGTCCTCTGGGAGGAACTTACTGCAGCCTCTAAAATCTAGGCTTGCGGCGACCTCCCAGAGGGCGTTCTCTGCTGTCGCCCCCAAACTCTGGAACGACCTGCCGGATGAGATCCGTCAGATAACATCATTAGACAGCTTTAAAAAAGCGGTCAAGACGGATCTCTTCCGGCAGGCCTTTCCAGATTAACCATCCCGGCCCAGGTTCCCTGATTCCCTCATTCCTCCCGTGGCCCCATCTTAGAGATGGTTGAGGATCAACAGAGGGATATCAGGGTTTTTAGTTTTAATTGCTGTTTTCATCCTTGATATTGTATTTTTAATATGTTATACTATTTAATACTGTCTTAAGGGGGGGAGGGATAAAGTGTTTTTAATTGTCATATTTTATATTTTACTGTTGTTAACCGCCCGGATTGGTTTGCCAGAGGGCGGTATACAAATAAATATTATTATTATTATTATTATTATAGTAATATTCAGGTAAAATATACAAATCTTTTGCTTTTTTTTGTATTTTTTGTGCAATTAAACAGTATTAAAGTGAAAACTCATTATAACAATAGGCATAAAAGCAAGGTACCGTATGACGGTTTCTTTGTACAATGGCCAAAACATAAATTGGAACCTGAGTTTTATGTCATGTTTAGCTTTAACAAATGAAACAGCAGAAATCAAGGGGTGAAAATAATTATGAGAGGAGATGGGGGTACTAAAATATTTATCGCCTAGGGTGGCCAAATACCTAGAGCCAGCCCTGGGAAGCAGTGGACATGGTGCCAAGCCCTGGCTACCAGGTACACATTCTTCAGGCTCCTCTACCTTCAGGGATGCTGCCAGCCACCTTGCAAATGAACAGGTAGGAGAAACGCAGCTGCCACTCTAAAAACTGAAGCAGGTTGGGTGGTGGGCTCCCCTGCCTATGTACCCTAAAGGCACTGATCCTGTCTGATCTTAGAAGCTAAGCAGAGTCAGCCCTGGCACATAAACACAACATACACACACATACAGCATCTGTAACCCATCATATAATGTCAGGTGCGGAATTTTCCACTTTTGGCATCCTGTCAGCATTCAAAAAGTTTTGGATTTTAGAACATTTTGTATTTTTGATTAGAGATGTTCAGCCTGTATATGTTTTTTATTTCTGAACAAACTAAATTGAATCATTCATTCATTCTCTACAGATGCCAGAAATGATTTCCTTTTCATGTAACAACATATACAACATTTTGGTTGCTTGTGGGGTATAGCAGTGCTCAAACTTCTTGGCGTGAAACTGGGGGTGTTGTTGACATATGCACAAGTTTCCCTATTTTGACCTTGCCATAATACAAGTGTAATAAATATATTCTGAAAACACATGGGAAACAAAAATTATAAAAGCATTAGCTATAAAAGAGAAGGTGCTTGATACCTGGTATAAAAATTCTTGTAATGCCTCTGGGTTGTGCTCCCTGAGCTTCAGGGCCTGATCATTAAAAGAAGAATCTGAGAGTTCCACTTTTGACAACAGACACAGGGGAAATGTTTCTAGTCCTGACTTAGGCTTAGCTTTCCAGTAAATGAGGCCTAGAATCCACTGTATCATTTCTTAGCACTTCCTTGCTACTGGCCCTTGCAGCTTCTCAAAGCTTTGCCCCTCCAGGGGATCTGCTGTCCAAACCAATTAATGGAGAAAGAACACAGACATGAAATGAGGCATGGCAGAGAAAGCAGAGATTTTGGGAAAGGCAACATTAGTTATTTTTACACTCAACTTTCTCATTTGATTCTTGTTGACATTCTCATAGGTCTCTAAGGATGTAAGAGTCAGGCCTGTCCCAGGAGACTAGAGTTTTGTGAGAAGGGTTAGTGATCTTTATCAGAGAATTGTTGGCACCTTCACCTTATCAAATCACAATATCATTGTTTGTATTTAGACAATGGCAAGTGGTGGTTTAAACAAGAATGAAATTGATGTAGTCATATAATGTCTTTTGCTATTTCATTAGGAAAAAACAGAAAATGGAGAGTATCTTCCAGGATTCCCATTCTTGTCTCGCAAATTCTTCTGATTCCCAAAAATGTGTGTGCAAGGAAGAGACTGCAATATTGCAACCATGCCTTATGAGGAAAGACTTTATCACACTACCATGAGAGATGAGAACATAGCGATATGCTCCCATCAGTATCACGCAATAACGCTGAAGGCTTTTGCTGCTCAGCAAAAAGCACACACCAAAATGTGATTTAAGCTGGTCGAAACTATAATGCTAGTGTAGCTCAAGGACAGCTGCTAACACACACACACACAGAGAGAGAGAGAGAGAGAGAGAACATTCCAGCAACTTTGTGAAGCTAGGGAGGGCAAAGGCTACACTTTAGGTAAGCCGATATTATATTATTTAGTGTTTGGAATATGGCCAGGACACTAGATGCAAACACCTGTATTCTTGCGAAACCTGGCATGGGAATATATGCAAGTAAGGGGGGGGGGAAGCTAAGTCCTAAACCTTTCTGCCTCATTAAAACTTGAAGCATTTAAAATGACTTGTTATGTTAGATCTTTAACTTCAGACTGTCTTAAGCAGTTAAAATTCTGCCATTTTAAAACCATAAGGAGAGAGTGGTGGGTGTGTAGTAAGCAGGTAGGCAGGCAGTAGGACTGATTTCAAAGATAATGCCTGCAAATCAGGAGGTAAGTTGTCAGTGACCACTGCCAATAAAAGAGCTTCAAGAAATTAAGCTAGAATGGGTTGCTAAAAAATGGATGAGTTATTGATTTAGAGGGATGCTACATAGTTGGTGGTAGGAGACCAAATTTCTGAATATTTCCCATTTTTAAAATAAGTATTTGTCTCCCTGCACAGAGTATTACCAAGGGACAAGTAAGTTAGCTGAGGTGGGATACAGACCGCCCAAAAGGGCGGTCTGCCGCTGCCCCAGTTTGCTGTGCAAGGGAGCCGCAGCAGACAAACCGCACAGCTCCCTTGCGCAGCAAAAAGAAGCCACAAAAAGCTGCTTCTTTTTCCGGTGCCGTTGTGACTCCACAAGGCGCCAATGGTGCACTTGCAGTGTCATAAAGGCGCTGAGACATGCAGACACTAGGCATCCGTCACATCAAAATGGCGGCACCCATGTGTATAGGGCACCGCCATTTTCATGCCCCCGTCATGTGTGAGGGGCAAGGGGCGTTTGAAAGCACCGCCCCTCACAAGTGACGGGAGCGCTTCATAGCGCCTGTTTAAATAGGGCCTGAGAATCCTTTTCTTTGAGACTTTTTAAAGAAAAGTCTGATTCCTCCTTCTCTAGTATTATTTTTTTAAAAACCCTTTGACCAGTTCTGAGACTGAAATTCAAAGAGCATGTATGGGCTAAGAGACTGCATAACCTTTTATTCTCTGGTCTTCTTCTAATGCAAACTCATGATCTTTGCAGAAGGGGAAAGCCACTGCCTCCCCACCACCACCACCACCTTTAGATGGCAGGCAGGGTCCCGTCATTCCCTAGAGGCAAGTCCATCCCCCCTTCCCTTCCCTTCCTCCTCCTCAAGAAGAAGAAGGAGACAAAGAAGAACTTGGAGGAGTTGAGGAGGAAGAGGAAGCGGAAGGAGCCTGCCCCTCCCCCCGCCCTCTCTCTCTCTCTCACACACACACACACACACACACACACATATATATATACACACACTCACGAATGGGACGGTATGGGAAAGAAGATGCAATAAATAAGGAGGGGGCAGCCCATGCAGGGCTTTAAAAGGTGAATTGTATTTTAATGCTTACTTTTGTATGTTTTTAATTGTATTCTTTTACATTGTAACCCACTGTGAGTTCCAACTTTGGGGGAAAATACAATAACAACTACAACAACGATGTTCATTGTCATCTAAGAATACTTAAGCCTAATTCTCACAAGATGCAGGTGAGTTGTGTACCTGTCTGTGTATGTACTGTACCAGGGAAGGAATATTCCCCATGATTCCTAAAGGCAGAAAACCATCATAGCAAGAAGGGATCTAGGCTGGAACACTTCTCCCTGACATACATATTTTTATTTTATTTTTTTTGTAAAAGGAAGAGACCTGCAGTCTCAAGAATAATGTGAGTTTAATGCCTCCATCTCTTGTAAGAGCTAAGCCTTAGGGACTGTAAAGACTGCCCTTGAAGGGGTAGCCTGCAGCTGCCTCTGTCTTCGCCACATTGGGGCCATGGCAACTGCTGCATCTTTTTGTGCCCTGGAAAAGACACCATAGCCGCTGGTGCTGTGGCTTTACGGTGCTTCTTTGGCACTGCATGATGTGGGCACAGCGCCAGAGGGGTGCTGTGATGCCATGTGTTGTGGCACATGATGTCATGCCGTCATGGGGGCAGTGTTGGGTTGTGCGTTGTGTGGACACCACACCCAGACTCCACAGCCCCTTGGTCATGTTTCCTAAGGATATGTAGAATTCAGACAAGCAATATTATTTCAAGCTTTGTATCTGGGAGACAAGCCCACAGCACAGGGCTTGCTGGTTTATCATCGTTTAGAGGGTAAACATTGTTTCTCAAGAACTCCTGGATGCTTGCAGGTGACTCTCCTAGGACTTTTGTCGAGTATACAGTTAATTTGGGCAGAGTACCAGCTTGGCTTGGGAGCTCTGAGCAGGCACCCTGTGGGCATAAGAATTCTCTCCAAAAAACACTCTGGGGCCTGGCCATTACAAAGGTAGGTCTATAGCATTGGGCAAGCTGTCTTTCTGGGATGCTTAACATAAGATCAGGCCAAAAGGCAAGAAAACAGTAATGGATATATATATTTTTTTCTTTTAAAAAAGGAACAGACAATCTGAACAATCTAATACAGTATTTATGAATCAAAAGGAATACTGGGACACATGTTGGTGGCAGCAAGGTTATTTTTAAGTGTATTTTTTACTTTTATGCTGACAGATTGCTTGTTATTGAGATCCTGGTCCTATTATCACCTAGGATGCAAAATAACCCCTTGTGACCCCTGGCCTTCATACAGCTTCATAGCAAGGGTTAGAGAAAGGGTCAGGTTGGTGAGAAATTTTCCCAAATTTAGAAACAGACCTGAACACAAATGATAGTCGAAATCTACACTTTAATGAAGTGTAGATTGGAACACATCTTCTCATAAATACCAGCTATATGCAGCACATTACTTTGGGAGTGGTGAGGGCATAATTTGTTGCTGTTGTATGCCTTCAAGTTATTTTCAATTTATAGTGACCCTAGGGTGAACTTATCATGGGAGTTTTTATTCAAGACTTGTTCAAAGGAATTTTTCTTTGCATAATATTACTTTTTTAAAAACAGTAAAAGTGATAACGTCAATATTTTTTTTTGTGTGTAATGATTAATGCTTACTCATTAGTCTTTCAGTTGTGCTGCAGGGGGCTAAAATGCTTTATGGGAGCATTTTAAGGGGATTTAAATATAAAGAACAAGTCATTTTCTTTCCTTTTAAGATTTTTGTTTTTAAAAAGAAACTAAAAATTGTTGAATAACGCCATAGGTAATTGTCTAAAAATATTGATTTTTAAAATTAGAAATACAAAAAAGAGAAAAATGGCAAGAAAGGAAAAATACACAAGATTATTAAAATATAATCAGGAGCTAAAATATAATCATGACAATATATAAGCAAAGAGTCTACAGGCATCTGCAAAAGAACATGTCCATACATAGATAAAACAATAAGATTATCTGGTCATTGTATGATGGATGGTGAATATTTATCTTCCCAACAGTGAAGATTAAGTCCTGTTTATAAGAATAAGACATACACGATCCAACTACAGTGACCATCAGTTCATTTTCAAGTCACAGGAATGAAGTTTAAAAAATGTGTAAATGTCTACAAATATTAAAACTTTTTCTCATATGTAATGAATATGCTTCGATACATTCAGCCAGAAAGAAATTGCCACTGGAAACATTTGTGGACCTAGTAATGTAAAGTAATTAATTACTACAATATCTTAGGCAGACGTAATTATAATTATGAGCTTTTTTTACACAGTGAACCACTAAAAAAGGTCCAAGTTCTGATTTACACAATAAACTTTTTTTTAAAAAAAATGATACATTTGGGAAATGTGCATAAAAAATGTCAACAATTGAAAGAAAACAATAAATACACTTTAGTCAATGGGAGAATGCACAAAGAACTGTGCACATTCGATAAATTTTGAGAAATACTGTATATACTCATATATAAGTCTAGAAATTTTAGTCAAAAAAATGACCCAAAAAACCTGTATCAACTTATCCATGGATCAATGTAAGTACTGTACTTTAACTCATATATATATAGAGAGCCATCCCCTTTCACTGAATAGAGTGATAAAAGGCGAAAGCTTAGTCCAACCTGGTAGCACCAAAAAGAAGCATGGATCCCCTCTATTCTGTCATCCATCCAGCCTTTAGGATGAGCACAAACAGTTATGCCTGCCAGAATGTTTAAGTTCTTTAGCATCATTTTCCTTTGCATCATCCTTTACATCCTTTGTTACATGCCCCTAAGTTTTACCCTCGACTTATCCATGCGTCATATCAAGATCCATAATTTTGGCCCCCAAACCTACCCTCGACTTATACATGAGGTCGACTTATAGTCGAGTATATACGGTAGACACAAAAATGTGTCTTTGTGTGTACAGTAGTGGTAATGGCTCATAATCCAATGAGCTTGGTGCTTGGATTTCTAAATTTAAGTTTGATAAATTCACCAATCTCCAGATTAGCTACACATTGTTTTAAATTAATCTTTTAAATGTTTTAAATTAATATTTGGATCCTGTCCTTGGCATAGCCCATTTTTATCTTTTGCCAAACACCACTGTAGGTCATCTCATTCAGACTGGAATTATGGCACTGGAGAGCCAGCATGGTGTACTGGTTTGAATGTTGGACTTGGGAGACCAGGATCCCTGCTCAGCCATGAAATACCAGCAAAGGGTTTGACTCAGGCTTGCATCCTTCCGAGGTCGCTAAAATGAGTACCCAGATTGTTGGGGGCAATTAGCTTACAGTTGTAAACCACTTAGGCACTGTTAGTTCAGTATGAAGTGGTATATAAATGAAGTTGGTTGGTTGGTTAGTTGGTTTGTTGGTTGGTTGGTTCCAGAACCCCCCCATAGATACTTGAGTCCCATTCACTCCAATGGCAAAACAAAATGGTGTCTCTTATATAAAATGGAAAATCAAGGCTTGCTATTTGGAATTTATGCTTTTTCTGAATATTTTCAAGCCATGGATGCTTGAATCCATCAATAAAAAATCCGTGGATAAGGAGGGCCAACTGTACATGCAGATGTCATGCCCCCCTCACCTCACATTTGACATAGTATCCAAATGAAAATATTTTGTTTATTTAGTGTGCGTATTTTCATCCACACTTTCATGTATGTTCATATTTTAATATTTTATAAGGAAATAACATCATTCAAATTAGAACAGTTTTATTTAAGTAAATTCAATATTTAACTAAATGCATGTGTAAATTTTATACAGAAAAAAAATTAAGAAGAGGAGAAGGAGGAGGAATCAGATCCTCCAAGTCTCACACACTCCTTGAGCAACTATCACACACTCCAGAGGGTTCCACCCCAACATTTGAGAACACTGATCTAGGCCCATTTCATTCTGGGTTCAGATATAGTAATGGCGTGGACATGGAGACTACTTTGGTTACCTTGGTGGGTGAGCAGCACAGGACAGGGAGAGTGAGTCCCTGTTGGTTTTACTGTACCTCTCAGTGGTTTTTGATACCATTGATAATGGTGTCCTTTTGGGCCAGCTCTATGGGAAGGGACTTAGTAACACTGTTATGCAATGATTCTGGTCTTTCTTAGAGGGGCAAACTGAGGACTCCTATTGATTCCATGGTTCTGTTTTGTCCCCCATGCTGTTTCATATCTACATGAAACCACTGGGAAAGGTTATCTGGAGTTTTGGTGTCACCAGTATGCAGATGATACTCAACTCTGTTTCTCCTTCCCATCTGATTCCAAGGAAGTTCTCTCAGAACTGAACCAATATGTCTTGACAGTAATATACTGGACGATGGCAAACAACCTAATCCAGACAAGACAGAGGTGCTCCTGGTCAATTGAAAGGCAGATCGGGGAATAGGGACTACACCTGTGTTGGATGGGGTTATTCTCCCCATGAAATCTCAGGGTTGTAGCTTGGGTGATCGCCTGGATTCAACTTGTTGTAACCTGCTTTGATCTCTTTTTGGAAAAGCGGGCTATAAATAAACAGTATTATTATTATTATTATTATTATTATTATTATTATTATTAACTGTGAGCTTGGATGCCCCGGTTTTAGCAGTGACTAGGAGAGCATTAGCACCGCTAAAATTAATGCCCAATCCTTGAAGCATCAGGTGTGGCTATGGTGACACATGCCTTGATTACATCCTGTTGGGACTAATGTAATGCACTCTATGTGGGGCTGCCTCTATTCAGAAACATCATCAGGTCCAAAATGGTGCAGCCACAATGCTGACCAGGGCCAGTTATAGGGAGCATATAACTTTCTTGTCAAAACAATTTCACTGGCTACCTATTCATATTTGGGCACAATTCAAAGTGCAGGTCATGATATATATGGCTTAGGACTAGAATATCTGAAAGACCAGATCTTCCCATATGAGCTTGCAAAGTTCTAAGATCTACAGGGGAAGGCTTTCTATTGGTCCCACCACCATCACAGGTGTACTTGATGAGGACACAAGAGAGCCTTCTCAGGGTCTTCTCCCACTCTCTGGAATTCCTTTCCACATGTGGCTAGGCTGGTCTCCTCCCTGCTTTCCTTTTGCCAGCAGGGAAAGACCTTTTTGTTTAAGCAGGCTTTTAATGTGTAAGCAGGGAAGGTTTTTATTGGAAAGTTTTATCTATCTTTTTAATGTCTGAATATCTTTTAAATGGCTTTGTACTATTTTAGGAGGTTATTTTAATTATGAAACTTTTTTAATGACTCTCTCTCTGGGAACCGCCTGGGGTCCTACTCTAGGAGGAAGGCAGCATACAAATGAAATCATAAATAAGTATACATATAAACATTACACATCATATATAAATTTCAGATTTAAACTGGATTATCTCCTGAGATCCCTTCCAATTTAATAGTCCCTGATTCTAAGAGGTGTGTGCCAGAAGTGTACCAGCCAGATTTGTTGCAGCCACACTGGTTTGGCCTGGCACTTTGTGTTGTTCCACGAACCCAGATGATACGTTGTCATGGTGACTAACCATAGGACCATCTTCCTTTGAATGACAAAGAAGTGGGCAGAGGCTGTTCTGGGAAGGGGCATGCCTTTCTTCCCACTGCCCTAGTTGGGGATGATCTCACCAAGCTGTGAGAGAAAACAAACAGCACTGTGAAAGGAAAGGCAGAGAGAACCAAACTGGAGTTCTGGGAACATCTTTGTACGTACCTAGTACGTACTTTTTGCGTGTCTGGAACGTGCCTTTGTAAGAAGGCTTCCTAAGTTTATCTATTCATTTACAAATATTTATATACCATTTAGACCTAAAGACAGAAATAGGGGGGTTAAGTCATTGCCCCCCGAAATAAGTATTCTGTCTCCCAATGAAATTTTCCTTCAGTCCTGAAATTTTTGCATTGCAGAGTAGACTGATAACTGTAAATACATAGAACCTTTAAATTTGCTGTGTTTGCATTCTTTTCATTTGGATGTCTGAAGTGTATTTCTAAATTCTCGACTGAAATTTTAAGTTATTGCAATGCTAAATTTTTGGGGACTGAAGGAACATTTAATTGGGGAAGCAGAATTCTTAATGGTGTTTGTGAAGTGCACCTGTTCAAGATTTCAAACATATCTTCTTCCAAGTTATTCTTTCCCCTTCTGCTTGGTTTTCTGTTCCCCACTTTTCAACCGTTGGCCAGCATTGTATGGACACACTGTGCTCATTTCTCATTTTGTCCTCCTGTAGCTACACCTGAGCCTGATAATATCAATGGAGCAGTACAGTATATACAAAATAGAAAATTAAAATACAATGTTCTCAATGCAACAGGATTTTTAGCACCTTTGAAACTAATCGTGGGAAAGAAGTTGTAGCATAACCTTGGAATACTTCCTCAGATACATGGAGTGAAGTGTTGCCTAGGAAGGACCTTCATAATAAATCTACATGACTAGCTATAGAAATGCAAAACTTGTGATGAGGTGACAAGTTCAGTATGGCCACTGAGGAACAAGGGCAGATGGAAAGATGTTGCCTAAGGCTAGGGTGGGTGGATGGCCATATGAAAGCTGGAGGAAGTTTGGGCTGGAAACCAGAAAGGAGATATGATAAACTGCTAACAGGAGCTTCATAAGGCTGAGGTGCTGACCAATATTATATGTGTATGTGTCAGAAAACCATTGTTTCTGTTCAACCCACTGTTGACAGATTGGAGTTTGTGGATATATTGTAATTCATTTGCTTCTCCTTCCAATCTTCCTTTGTAGTTTATTTTGTTTTGTTAAAGGACTATCCTAAGGTCAGATATGAAATGCCCAGAAAGATTGAAGTGTTCTGCAACATGTTTTTGTGTATTCGCATTTCTAATGTCTGATTTATGTCCATTTATCCTCTGGTGCAGAGAGCGGTCAGTTTGTCCAATGTAGAGTGCTAAAGGGCATTGTTGACAAAGGATGACATATATCATATTAGGGGAAGAACAAATGCATATTGTGGGTTATGTGATTAGGTCCTGTGATATATCTAATATTTTGGGTTATGTGATTAGGTCCTGTGATGACATTTCCCGAATAGACATGTGCACAAAGTTGACATCTGGGTTTATGGCAAGGTCTTGTACTCTTCTCCCCATCTGTGTTATGCATTCTTATGTATGTATGTAAGTAACTGAGGCCCCATTCCCGCTGGCTTATAACGCGGATCATGATGCGAATTATGGGTACATCATTCCCATTTGAGCATGCATTCGATTCTCATTGCGCCGATTTCGTTCCCATTGAAATTCAAATCTGTTCCCCATGTGATCGATTTTTCCTGGGAAAACCCAAATCAGTGGTGGATAAACCAGTTTTAAAAGGGCGCACATTCTTAGAGGTTTTTCTTGCGCCTCCTGAGTCCAATTTGGGGCAAATGAATGGGAACAACCAGGATGTCTGATTCAGGAACTTGGGGATGGAAGGAGCAGTGCTCAAGGGGCTAGCCTGGGGGTGTCACCCTCTTGTTCTCTTTCCTGCATTACTAGCGCCATTTCCCCCCATTCGCATAGCCTTTCCCCTGGTGGAGTGGGAATCAGGATAAGGCGATCACATGTGTAGACAATTTTTTTAAAAAAAAATTAAGCTTTCGATCACTTAGGGCTTAAGCGCTCTGTCGGGTGTCCAAACATAGCAAATTGCTACATTGACCTCCAAATACGCTAAACACATTACGCCCCCCTGCAACCTCCCCCCTGTTCCACATTCATAGATAGATGTGTGAGGAGACCCATTGAACACCATTTTAACTATTCTTTTTTCTTTTTTTACATGCCTGCTCGATCGCCCCCAAAACAGCCCAGGGAGCAATGGGGGAGGCAAAGGGACTTGGAGGGATGGAGGCTCCCTTTCCCCTTTCCCACAGGCACTGAGAAGACACAGGCGAACCCAGGAGGCAAAGGGACATGAGGGGAATAGAGGCTCTCTTTCCCTTTTCCCACGGGGAGTCTGGGAAGACACAGGTGAGCCTGGGAGGCAAAGGGACATGGGGGGAATAGAGGCTCCTTTCTTCTTTTCCAGAGGCACTCTGGGAAGACACAGGAGAGCCTGGGAGGCAAAAGGACATGGAGGGAATAGAGGCTCCTTTCCCCTTTCCCAGAGGCACTCTGGGAAGACACATGAGAGCCGGGGAGGCAAAAGGACATGGGGGGAATAGAGGCTCCCTTTCCCCTTTCCCAGAGGAAAAAAGCGCCTAAGCGATTGATTGGCTTTAATGTCCCCCCACCAGAAACAATCTAGCCTCCCCTTTTCACCCTGGGGGAGAAATTGACAGCTGCT
The DNA here is from genome assembly GCF_019175285.1 of Sceloporus undulatus. Classification (NCBI taxonomy): domain Eukaryota; kingdom Metazoa; phylum Chordata; class Lepidosauria; order Squamata; family Phrynosomatidae; genus Sceloporus; species Sceloporus undulatus. Next base: position 102,759,337 of record NC_056526.1, read on the forward strand.
TTTTTTTAAGAGGTTCCAGAAGGGCAATGGGAACGGGGAGCAAAACAGTCCTCTTCAAATTACAACCGAGAACATTTCAATGGGAATGAGAACATGAGTCAAAAAACCCAAAGTCCGTTTGCCCCTTTCGTAATGGGAACAAGGGAGCCGATTCGAATACGACTCAGAAAAAAAATCCAAGTCAGAATTGCAGCAATGTAAGACACTTTTTTTGCCCAGTTGTAATGGGGCCTGAGATTGGCAGGCTATGTGTAGGCAAATAAAGGCCTGCCGCCAAGAGCCTTTTGAGAGGGCAGCTTTATTGTCCAAAACAGGTTGTAGTTCAGTGATGATATGTCTGAATGGTCTCAACTGGAAGCTGTATGTGACTACTAATGGAATTCTGTAATTTCCTGTCTTCAGTCTGTTCTGTAATAGATAGGTCCTGAGTACAAGATTTGCCTTGATTGGTGCCCATGAATTGTATGGTAAGTTAGATAACACAGAGAGAGACCTGGACAAACTAAGTAAATAGACAAGTTTTCAACATTTTTAACATTGTAACGGTAAAGGTAAAGGTGAACTGGCATAAATGTCTAGTTGTAACCGACTGTAGAGGGTGGTGTTCATCTCCATTTCTAAGCCAAAGAGCCAGCATTGTCTGAGGACTGCTCTGGTGGCCATGTGGCCAGCATGACTGCACTAAACATTGCTACTTCCCAATGAGAAGTGGTACCTATCTGTCTACTTGCATTTGCATGCTTTCGAACTGCTAGTTTGGCATAAACTGGGACTAGTGACAGGAGCTCACCCCATCATGCAACACTCAGGCCTCGAACTGCCAACCTTCAGATCTTTCTATCTTCGGTCTTAACCACTAAGCCACCACACTTCACATTGGTGGAGCACATCAAATTGGGGAAGAAAATTTAGGCCAGGCAGTGACTGTCACAATGCTAAGTACCCTGCTCTGAATGACAGAGGGGCATAGCTCAGGAGCATGTGATACCACTAGGAGGGCCTCAGTTGGTCTTCCATCACATCCTTCATTTGCCCAGAGGTAGGTGGTAGTAAACTGGAAGAAGTCTTATGTGGTATCCCTCAGCCACCAAGATGCACTGATGGATTGGCATCTGGCAAAAGGGTGTTTACTTCCCGAAAGTGCAGAGAATCCAAAGCAAAGCTTTTCCATATGAACTTGTCTGACAATATGGGCAGGCTATGGATTGTAACCACCCAGCATCAGTGGTTGAGACATCTCTCAGATGCTTTTGTCAAATAAAACCATTCAAAGAGATACTTCTCTTCAGACTCACTAAGTGGTGAAGACAATATTTCCATGTATCATTGCTCACACCAGGTGACAGACCCCTCTTATGTGGCAGCTTCATTTAGCTCCCCAACTTAGAGAGGTATAAAATTTTATGTTTTATAGAGGGAATCATTAATGGATGGCAGCTTGTTCAAGGCCTCCCACTAAGCTGAGACTGGACTGCAACCCAGACCTCACAAGTAGCAAATATGTCTTAGCCAAAGGGACCACACATGTTTGCATATTATGACTCCTCCTAACAGGTCTCCCACAGGTATGTACACTAAAAAAAAATCTGGTACATATATTTCTCCCCCCACCAGAAAGAACCTGGCCTCCCTTTTTCACCCTGGGGGAGAAACTGATATAAAAGTTAGTGGGTAGTTATCATATGAAAACAGTTCTATAAAAACGCAAGCTTCAGGGTAAAAATAGGTCAGAACCTTTCTTCATGAATGATAAGTTTCTAAGTGAAAGGATTTTTTAAAAAATAATAAAGCAAAATTAGAGAAAGTAACATCGGATTTATATTATAAGATTATTTTGAATATCAAGTGAACTGTATTGTCCAAACTGAAATATAATAATAATCAGAATACAAAGACTCATTTACTCCTTTATTAAAATAGGGACAATTTAATTTTGTATAATTACAGATTATTATTAAGCCTTTTGGCTAGAACTGAGCTGAAACTACTCCATTTTCAGTGGGCTAAAAAAAATGCCCCTTGATGATTTTTATCACTTTTTTTTTGTTTGGATTACACATATCCACGAAGAAGAAACAGCAAGAGTACAGAAGAAGCCACTTTCAAGGGAAATGGTATCAAACATTCTCTCTCTTTCTCTCTCACACACACATTTCTGTCCACCAAAATGGCTGATCAATAACTCAAAATTAAGCTGCCAAATATTTGTTATAACTCTGCTTTTGGCTTGAAGAAACATATTATTCCCTGTTCTGGATATATAGATCAGCTTTAGATGTTACTTAATTGGAAAAACTTATAGTCTCACATTCAGCACAGCTAAGATCACCAACTTCCACTTCAGGCATAATCAATCACCATGCAAATGTACCACATAAATGGAAAGGGGAGAGATTCTTCCTGGCAACTACTAGTCATCTTTAGCAGAGGCCGCATCTGTGTGCCCAGGCAGCGGACAGCCAGCCGAGGGGCAAGAGAGCAAAGCAGCAGCCGGGAGGGAAGGCAGGGCAGCCCTAAGGCCCTCCCCGGAAGGCCCACTCCTGGATCAGGTGACATCAACCAGTGATACCAGTGTTACAGGGAGTTCTGAACATCATCCCAAAATGTTTGTTCTCTCCAGTGGAGTTCCTCCCTGCATTCATTTGTCAGTCACAGATTGTAGAAATGTACAATGTATTTTGGGTATGGCTTTTCAAGTTGTTGAATACCATTTGAAAATTGTACTCCAAATTCTCCTTCATACAATCTATGTCCTCTACAGTTTGTAGCATCTCTGTATGCTACATTTAAAGGCTTTTTTTAAAAAAAAATATCTTGATCTATTGGTGGTACTGTATCCTGATACCAAAGTTAATAAGGTAACAAGACTTTGCAACAAATAACTATTTATGTTATTTTTTCAATGAAATACTGCTGCTTACTTAAGACGCCTCTCTTTGTCAGCTTTCTTGCCTCAACTTCTGGCCCAATGTAAACCAAAGAAAATTGTGCTGTTGAGTAGCAAGCCAGCCCAAAATAATAATAATAATAATAATAATAATAATAATAATAATACAGTGGACTCTTGTTATATGCTGGGTTTTGGTTCCAAGATCCCCCGTGGATAACAAAATCCGTATATGCTCAAGTCCCATTAAATATAATGACAGAGCAAAATGGTGTCCCTTATAAAAATGGAAAATCAAGGTTTGATATTTGAAATTTATACTTTTTTTGAACATTTTCAAACCACGTATGCTTGAATCCATGTATTAAAAAAATTGTGTATAAGAAGGGCCGACTGTAATGATGATGATGATGATGATGATGATGATGATGTCCCGCTTTTCTCTCAAGGTTGGTACTCAAAGCAGCTTTCATATGTTTCCAGTAAAATTAGGACAGCAAGATCTGATAAGGAATTGCATCATATACCATCCCCATGATAAGCTTCCTTCCATACAATAATGCATATTTACTTGGAAATATGTACCACTAAGGTAACTGGGGTTTGTGAGTACATTTATTTAAAATTGGATATTCCTTTTCTAAGAAGAGTATCAGTGTTGGCCCATACCATGTAAATTATGCATATATTTAGATAAATTTACATATGTAAATGACTTGCACAGAGCCTTCTTTTCTTTGTATATTGTGAAGTTTAGCATTGCAAAGGTAGATTTCATACATAGGAGGGAGACATTTTCATTAAATAAACTATAAAATTCCATTCTTTAAAAATATTAAAAATATATATTAAACTACAGTCGGCCTTCTATATCAGTGGGGCTTCCATTCTAGACTGCCCCTGCTAATAGCAACAAGTGTGGTACTTCAAGTCCTATTATTTTCTATGGAAGCACAATCCGCAGATAGCTAGCCTGCTGATAGAGAGGGCCAGCTGCATAAAACTCATTTATTAACAGACTAAACCCAACTGTTAGAACAACTACAGTAAACCCACTCAGTCAATGGGATTCACATAAGTGTTGACTTATCATTCAGGAGTTGATTCAATTGGTCTGCTCTAACTAGGGTCCCGTTTCCACTGGCCTATAACATGGATCAGGGTGCGAATCATGGGTGCATCATTTCCATTAGAGTGTGCATTCGACCTGCATTGCTCTGAAATCGTTTCCATTAAGATTCAAATCTGAATCGAATTATCTTGAAAAACCTGAATTATAGGCCGATAAACCGGTTTTAAAAAATAGTTTTTTTTTATATACCGCTATTCCAAAGATCATAGCGGTGAGCAGCAAGTAATCTAATTAGCAAGTAAGCTAATTTGCCCGCAACAGTCTGGGTACTCATTTTAGCGACCTCGAAAGGATGCAAGCCTGAGTCAAGCTTGGGCCCTTTTGCTGGTCTTGAACTTGCAACCTTGTGGTTTTGAGTGAATGGCTGCAGTACAAGCATTTAACCACTGCGCCACCAGGGCTCAAAGAGTATTTTTCTATGCCTCCGGAGTCTGATTCAGGGCAAATGAATGGGAACGAAAGGGTGTCTGATTCGGGAACCTGAAGATGGGAGGAGCAGCGCTCAAGGGGCTGGCCTGGGGGCGTCACCCTCTTTGTTCTCCTTCTGCATCGCCAGCACCATTTTCCCCCTTTTTCTGTGGCATTGCGAGAAGCTTGATTGACAGCTTGCGGACACAAATGGGAACGGGGAGCAAATTACTGCGCTGTAAAATACAGCAATGTAAAATAAATGGGAACGAAAACAGGGTCAAAATAAATCGAGGTAATTTTCCCCCTTTCCTAATGGAAACGATGGGAAAAAAATCGATTTAGACCTGGAACATAATCCGAATCAGAATTGCACCAATATAATCCGTTTTATCTGCCAAGTGGGAATGGGGCCTAGGATTAGCAGATGAATCCAAGCCTATGTTTTTTATTCATGCTTCAGTCTTGTTCTCAAAGAGGCAGTAAAATTTATGTCTAGCTTTGCACTGTAGATTTCAGTTCACATGACAGGTTACTCCTGCCTGCAAAATAGCCCACTACATACAAAAGTGGAATGACAGGTCAAGAGAAGGCTAGCCAAGTACCCTTCTCTATATTATTTAATATCTCCAATGTGAGTGGAAATATGTGGGGTTTGGTTTGGTTTGCTTTGGTTTTCTGGCACGAGCAAATTTCGAGTCAATTGAATGAATTAATATAGTTGAGACTTGAATTTACCACCTCTGTGAGGACTAGGACTACATACTAACTAAGCCATAACTGAAAAGTAGAGAATAGGAACTAAGTTTTCATTAACAAGTGCATCTTAAGCATTGCTAAGCTAAAAACAAATTAAAATAAAATAAAGGAAGGATGAAGTAGAACTGCTACTTCTCATTCCTCAAAGTAATCAGGAAATGATTGATAAAGTTTCAAAATATTGTATTATGTTTTTATAGCAAATTATTTTATTTTGTCACTGGATCATTAAATTCTGTTCACCTACTTTGCCAGTGAAGAATCTGTGGTTTGGGCCAAGGATCACATTACCTCTACTGAAACCTCTTTGGGGTTTCATTCCAGTCAGCTCCTGATTTTGCTCACCCCTTGTCTTTCCCATTCAGATAGGCAAGGGGCCAACTAGTAGAGTTCTGGAAAATTTCAAGGGTTGACTGGAGGGGGGGGGGGCTCACCTTTCATAGCCAGTCAGGCATGTAGCCTTCCCACCAGTTATCTAAACACACTGCCCCAGTTTTCCAGCATTTAGCAATTTCAGTACATGCTGTTGCCTTTTAAAAAGGCAATCAGAAATTTGTTCTTCAAATACCTGTTTTCACCTGTATAAATAGATAGTAACAGAAGACCAAAAAAATCATTTGACTTCTTGTTTGGTAATTAACGAAATCTGTTTTGGTATACTAATAAATTAATATTAGGTCTATCTAGCCATAAATGCATAAATGTCGCTAAAGTATCACATCCTCTCTGGCATTTGGGGGACATAGTTTTCACTATCTTTGCTAGTTTCACAGGAATCATGTACCACATATGGATGATTTTCAGAGCATTCTCTCTGGCTAATGCTGATCTTGATTTGAGGGGAGAGGTAAAGACCACATGGCATTTAGTTTCCAAAATTGGTATGTCTAGATCTGCTTCCTAAATTGATTTAAAAGCATGTCCTTCATTATATTCTGAGTCATTTAAGCAATTGTAGGTTAGAGATGCCAGTCCCTTACTTTATTGTATGGTCCCTGCACATGCTTTTTCATAGAGTGTTAAAGTTCTCAGGGCATCTCCTTTTGCTACTAGGTTTGACGTGAAAGAGACAACCTGTCTAAGTTGGGACTATGTGGTCGCTATTGGCTGTAAATCTAAGTCTAAATCAGTTGGTTTAGGTCTACCTTTTCTAAACAGGTCTTGAACAGTATACAAACCTTTCTCCTCTTGTTCTCTAAATTGTTGAAACTTATCTGGGTAATGAAAAGGTGGATGAAGCAAAAATGGGCATAAGTGTGAGGGGTCAGGTGAGATAACATGTTTCCACCTGTTCCAGAGTGTAATAGATATTTGTAGCCAGTGATTCTTTATATCGTTAGTTTTCTTTCCTGCATTTTATTTAAATAGCATGTAAAATCAGTTCAATAAGTGTTACAGAGTTCCATATCGACCCAATTAATAACAGTGTCTCTTCAAAATTGGTTTGACAAGTGTTATAGAGTTCCATAGCTACCCAATACTAGTACCCCTCCATAGTAGGAGGAATATCTGATATTTCTTAAAGGAGAGATATTGAAGGTACTGTTAACAAAAAAAATTCTAGTGAGGAAGAAAAGTGGTAGGTTGCTAAAAAAAAACAGGGTGGCAGCACAAAGAACTTTCAGATGAGCTGAGATTTAAAAGAGATGTATATAAGAAATGTAAAAAGGAGGAAATCACCAAAGATGAATATATGGCCTGTTATAGACAGCCAAAATAAAGCTGCTTCGAGTCACAGTGGAGGTATGGTGTTTCAATGATGCATGCGTCCCAAGAGTCCAGAAGCCACACCAAAATCATGCTCCAGTCCTTAGGGCTGGAGTGTGGCTTTGGTGCGACTTCTGGACTCTTAGGATGCATGCATCATTGAAACACCATACCTCCACTGTGACTCGAAGCAGCTTTATTTTGGCTGTCTGTAACAGGCCTATATTAATAACTATTAGTGATGGTGGAGGAGTCAGAAAACCTAAAGCTCAGAATGAACTCAGGCTCATCAGGGAGGACAAAACAATGGGGTGTGTGTGACTATCTTCAGACCAAGAGAAAAAACAAGGAAATGGTAGGGTCACAACATAAAAAAGATGGTAAAAGGCTAACATAGGACAAATAGAAGGCCAAGCTGTTGAATACCTTCCTTGTCTCAAGTCAAACACTCCTTCTAAAAGGAAAAGCAGTGCTTTAACTGGTAAAAACATTGCAAATGATATAGGCCTGAAACTGATGGGCAAAAGGTGCCTCCTTCAGGCCGAGCTGGGGGCATGGTGTGCAAATGATGCACACCCCTGGATCAGCCAGAAGCTGCGTTGAGGCCAGCTAATGTTGCAAAAGAAATGGGGGGGGACTGCTCCTTGCTGGCAGTCTGTTCCAGACTGTGGCAGCAACCAGCCTCAGGACCACAATGCCGATCAGGAGTTGTGATGGTGCTCTATGGTCCCACTCCACTTCCCTGAGTTGGATGGGACTTATAGAATCATAGAATCATGGAGTTGGAAGAAACCACAAGGGCCATTCAGTACAACCCCCTGTCATGCAGGAAATCTCAGTCAAAGTATGCCCAACAGATCGCCATCAAGCCACTGTTTAAAGACGTCCAGGGAAGGAGACTCCACTACACTCCAAGGGAGTGTGTTCCACTGTCAAACAGTCCTTACTGTCAGGAAGTTCCTCCTAATGTTGAGATGGAATCTCTTTTCCTGGAGCTTGCATCCATTGTTCCATATTCTAGTCTCTGGAGCAGCAGAAAACAAGTTTGCTCCCTCTTCAATATGACATCCCTTCAAATATTTAAACATGCTATCACCTCTTAACCTTCTCTTCTCCAGGCTAAACATCCCCAGCTCCCTAAGTTGTTCCTCATAGGGCATGGTTTCCAGGCCCTTCACCATTTTAGTCGCCCTCCTTTGGACACGCTCCAGTTTCTCAATGTCCTTTTTGAATTGTGGTGCCCAGAACTGGATACAGTATTCCAGGTGGGGCCTGGCCAAAGCAGAATAGAGTGGCACTATTACATCCCTTGATGTAGGCACTATACTTTTATTGATGCAACCTAAAATTGCATTGGCCTTTTTAGCTGCTGCATTGCATTGTTGACTCATGTTCAACTTGTGGTCTACTTGGACTCCTAGATCCCTTTCACAAGAATTTTCATTCAGGCAGGTGTGCCCCATCAACAACAACAAACAAACAAACAAACAAACAAATATTTATGGATTCAAACCTCCAAGGCCAAATGATCTACATCCAAGATGTAAAGGAACTTGAAAATGTAATCTCAGAGACACTGTCAATTTCATTAAGGATTCTTCCAACTCTATGATTCTAGGATTCTAGTATATCTTGATTTCAAATATGGCTCTTGAAAAGATCCCCATGATACTCTTGCAGACTAGCTGGTGCTACTGTAAAGTGGATTTGTAATTTAACCAACCAAAGCCAGATAACACTCACCAATGGTTGCTCTTCATCCTGGAAAGACGTGAAGAGTGGGCTGCTTCAGGGTTCTGTCATGGGCCCAGTGTTGTTCAACTACATGTTTAAATGACTACAATGATGTAATAGAAGCCATGCTTATCAAATTTGCAGATTATATTAAATGGGGCACAGCTAATAACTCAGCAGCCAGCAGGATTTGAGCGATGGACTGTCACCAGACTCTAGGGATGGAAAGAATATACAAAAACAGTAAAGAAGAAGAAGAAGAAGAAGAAGATGTTTTTTGAGTGTTGAGAAACCTTAATGAGAAGAATCCAGGACTCACAAGAATCTTTGCAGTTTATGTACAAAATGTACATAAAGATTTATTAAATGTTCTTATAACTTGCAAAAAAAAAAATAAAGAACACAATTAACAATTTAAGACTCAATAAATCACAAGATCCAGGTGGTTTTAACACAAATTTTTACAAAGCATTTACCTATGATTCAACCCTACAATTACATAAATTATTTAATGAGACACTCCTGGCAGGAAAAATGCCAGATTCCTGGGCTAGAGAAAAAATAGTACCTTTGCTAAAACCAGGGGGTGATCCCCAACTTATATCAGTTTATAGACACTACTTAATCAGGAACAAAAATATTTATATCAATTATTGCTCAAAGATTAAATAAATTCATAATGATATATATCCACCCAGACCAAACTGGCTTTGTGCCAGGTATACTGGCATAATAAGAGTTTTAAATATAATCCTTGTGAGTCAGTTCCATAATAGCCCATTAGCTATAATACCATGTAATATCAAACTCCTTAAGACCAGTAATGAAGTGCCAAAACTATATTGGCAATGTTATGGTGCAATAGGAGATAAGAACTGGGACTAACTTGTCCAAAAATATGTAGATTCTCGGATATGTAGATTCTGGCATTAGGACAGATAGGTCAAATGTTGGGCCAAAAAGTCCAGTCAGAGGGATACTGTTATTAATTTCTATATGTGAAAGTAAAAATCAAAGTTTGCCAAATAAAGATCATCTAGCATTCATGTCAAGCACTGCAAGGATGGAAACAGCTAAAGCACAGAAAACTAGAACATCTCTCAATGCAAAAGTGATTAAATAGTATATGGCCCATAGTTCTTTAAGAAAAATTAACATACAGTGAGCCCTCCATATCCACAAATTCTGCACTAACAGATTCAACCATCCACACTTTGAAAATATCTCCCCCCCCCAAAAAAAAAAAATCCCAAAAGCAAACCTTGATTTTTGCCATTGTATATAAGGGATACCATTTTACTACAACATTGTATATAATGGCACTTGAGCATCCACAGATTTTGGTATCAACGGGGGGTGGGGAGGGTGTCCAGGAACCAAACCCCAGTGGATACCAAGGCCCACTGTACGAAGTAAAAGTAACAAGAAGAAATGTTTGAGAGTACTTGGAAGTCATTTGCTGCTTATATTAATCAAGGCAATAGAGGACTTAAACCTCCTTTGCATCAAGAGAGATTCTGGGAAAAAAGAGCATTGAAAGTTATGGTTAATATATTAATAACATGTAATTATTTCAAAGATAATTCATATTTATGATGATTGACTGGGGTAAGATTCATAACTTCATGATTTAGAGAGGGAAGGGCAGAAAGGAGGGATAGAAAGAGAAGAAAAAATAAATTTAAGCTGGATAAAAAGAAGGATTTATAGTACGTATCAGGATTAAAAGTTGTCATTACATAAATAACTAAATCTTCATAGTTCAGAATCTATTTTTCACAAAATTCACATATAAAATAGCCTTTTTGCACAGAAAAAAAACCATTTTTTTCTTCATTGAAATATTATTTTCCACACAGAAATTACAGTTTCCTGCACATATATATTGTATATATTCTATACAAATCAGCCATGCACAAATTTTAAGCAGAACAAATCCCCAATTACAACTTGTTTCTACACAGAAAACAATATTTTATGTGCAAGAATTAATACTTGTGCTTTGAAATATTATTTTCCACATAGAAAATGCTGTTTTCTGTGCAAAACAATCGCATGCAAATTTTTCATGAAATCCTGAACTGCAAATAGCCTTCAAAAACTGTGTGGTTTTTAAATTTTTCTTTGCAGTGGAAAGAAAATTGCTAAAATTACTCACTGCTGCCTTTGAGAATAAACTCAGTAAAGAATTATATCCTACCAGAATCCTCAGAACCACAGTACAGTAAAAACAATTTGGCTAGAATGTATACTATGATGAGGAGACCTCATTCATACATTGCAAATAAATCCCCAAACACAGTTCGTATTCATCCGGAAATTCTTAAATAACTCAAATTGAAGTTGCTGGTCATCTAATAATAATATATAATGTGTCCTTAAAACTGCTCTCTGTGCCAGGAGACTTGGAAAGTGGCCAGTTTTTTAAAAAAGGGATCAATCAACGTGAGATCTGGAAATTTTATAGGACAGTTGGCTTAGATTCTGTTTCAGGTAAACTCGTGAAAAGCATTATTAAAGATAAAATGAGTTTCTCAATATCAGTTGCTAGGGGATACAATTGGGTTACACTGCACCCATGCCCTACGCTTCCCTGGGCAACTGGTTGGCTACTGAAGGAACTGAATGTTGGACCATGAGTCTAATCTAGCATGGGTCTTCTTATGATCTTATGTACAACCAGCAGAGGTCTCTCTTCTACTGACCCAATAATAATGTAACTCTTTTGTGACTTAAAAAAAATCACATTTAAATAAATGTATATAAATATATAAATGCACTTGGATTGTAATATCGTACATATTGCACTCTGGCATGCACAGGTGCACAGCCATAATTTGCACATATATACACACAAAGCCATGTATTAATGGAGGGAACAATGCTAAAACACTTGCAAACAGATAAGGCACTTCATTCTGGAAAAGTAGTGATACAGGCAAACCATTATCTTGTGAACTGGATGATATGGAGTGATGACAAGACTGCAGCAGGTTACAGAACAAGACCAAGGGGCGCAGACAGTAAGTGTACTGGCATTTCCATCAGTAGAAATGCATAAGCTCCAATTGCCGGGAAAGAGCGATATTTTTCTGGGACGTGTCCTGGTATACAACTATGTATTCTGCCACTGCAGGAGACTTTGGGGATGTCTATCAAATATACTGTGTACACATGCACCAGAGTTGCTGCTCTCATATTTTCACACCTTATTAGCCATTTCTAAGAGAATATGTGAGTCCTAAGGGTGGGAGCAGGGACGTAGCTAGGATTTTAGGAAGGGGGGTCCAGGCTAAGTACCACCATTATAATGGGGCTTGAGTGCGGCGGCAGAGCTGCACACACCATTCATTTTTCTAATGGAAGGGGGGTCCGGACCCCAAGAACCGCCCCCTTGGCTACGTCCCTAGTGGGAGGTTCTTTGTCTTCTTTGCAGCGAGAATATGGATAGGCAAGGAAGGTTTGAAGGTAGAGACAGGAAGCCAGGGATCCAAGAATGATTTAAATAGGATACTTCTAGTAATACCCTATCATGTCTTTAAATTTTTGACCCAACAAGACTTAGGGGGAGGAGGAACCATGACCAGGAAACAGTCAGTCGCTTTTTAAAACAGATTTTTCAGCTTCACAAATGCCTTGAGATGCTTCACAATAAAACACACACACACACCACATAATTTGTTCCTTGGGGTGAAACAGATGGGCAAAATAAAAGTAGGGCCTCAAAAGTGGTTGGAAAGCAAGATGAAGCCACACCCTGGCAGTAAAATACAGAGCAAAAAGAAGCTGGGATATTCCAACTTAAGGCGGAAAATGTGTATCATTGTGTGTGCATATAAGCAGCCCAGAACCAGTGCAGGACTGCAGCAAAGCAAAAAAGTGAAAGTGTGACAACTACAACAGCTGTACTTACACCATGCACACAAATCACAGTCCAACAGGGGGGCATTGGGTGAAAGGGACATGTATGGAGGGGCTATTTTCAACTAGTAGGCAACAAAGGGGGGATTATGGTTGGTTCATCTTTACCTTTCTTTTTTCCTCTGATTTATGGAGGTTTTCAGGTAGAATGACTCCAATCAAAACTCCCACATTTACATACACAGAGACTCTTATCAGGGGGCAGTGAAATCACATGGCACATCTTCTATGCCCTCATCCAATAGGAAGGATGTTCTTCCAGAGATTTGTGCCTACTGTTTTAATTTTCCAGAGTGCCTCTGAATTCACATAGAGCCCAGAATTCAGAGGTCATAGTCCTCTAAAGAAATGAGGAGAAGAGGTACGTGAGGTGGTTCAATACATTTTGTGGCCTGAGGCAGAGCACCAAATGGTGCCCTCTCCCAGGCACCCAAGTTATCCTGGCACATAAGAAAAACTCCCACAAGCAACTTTATCATTAGCAATAAAAATGCCACAGCAAGAAATTAAGGCCCTTGTCACACGTGAAACTGGAACTCTTATCCAAAGCCCTTCCGTGGCCCTTCCATAGTGAGGGTGAAGCAGAGTCACTTCGAATCCAAGGCAATTCACGTGATGAATTATCACACGTAAAGAACGAAATTGTGGCAGTTCCTGACTCAAAGTGGAGTGAGTGCACATTGAATTACCACCCCAGTACATACCATGCGGATTCAACGATTCAAATCGGCACCCTTGCGCATGCTCAGTGGGGGTCTGAAAGCCTCATGAACCTTTGCAGTTCCGGGGTGAAGAAGGGGGCCACTTCCTGGTTACAATTTCACACGAATGCTAGCCTCACGTGAATGACAGCTTCACGTTTCTTCTTCCCTTCTATTTTATTCTATTTTTTACTCAATTTAATCTAGAATGTGTCCTGGGTCAGATTTCCCTGCATCCTCCCCAACTGCTTCCTTAGAATGTATCCGGTTTCCCTTATTCTCCATGCTCCCTAAAGTACCACCTCCCTTAATCCAATCCACCCTCCTTCCCTTTGTAACAGTTGCCTTCTCTCAGGTTGCATCTGCACTGGGGAAATAATCCGGTTTGACTCCACTTTAATTGTCCTGGCCCAGTGCTATGGAATTCTGGGAACTATAGTGTCGTGAGATATTGAGCCTTCTCTGCCAGAGAGCTCTGGTGCCTCAGCAAAACTAATTTATTATTATTATTATTATTATTATTATTATTATTATTATTATTATTATTATTATTATTATAAAAATAAATCATTATTATTATTTTAAAATTATTTTTAAATATATTATTATTATTATTATTATTATTGAAATATTATTATTAATAATAAAAAATTATTTCACTGCAAAATAATCAGTTTAGAAGCTGCAGGTTTACGTGGAAGTAAATCCTTTGGATCTGAAAGAGACTCATTTTGGAGGAGTGCAGAAATGATCTGGTTTCCCTTATTCTCCATTTGTAATAAGATTACAAATTACTAGCAGCTGTCTTAGCCAATAGACTAAAAAAAGGGTTATCCTTATGGATAGGTCCTGACCAAAGAAGTTTCTGCCAGGAAGATACATCAAAGATAATGTTAGACATATATTAAACCTTACTGAAATTCACAGAAAAAAACATAGACAAAAAATTGGCTTTGATATTTCTGGACCTTCAAAAGGCTTTTGATAGCGTAAACTGGAATTTTTTATTAGAATTATTGAAGAAGATAGAAATAGGACAGAATTTTTTAGGCTGGATTCGGGCAATTTATAGCACACAAAAAGGCAGAACTGTAATAAATGATGACATGACTGACTGGCTCCCAGTCGAGTGGGGGAATAGGCAAGGATGCCCTCTTTCCCCCCCTTTATTTAATTTAGTGCTAGAAACGTTATTAATCAAACTCAGATCTATCAAACAAATCCATGGAGTTAAAATCAAAAAGACGGAGCACAAAGTAAGAGCCTATGCGGACGGTTTACTCTCTAATCCATCTGAAGACATTGAACTTTTATTGGAGGAATTAGATATGCAAAAGTGTCCGGTTTTATAGTTAATAAAAACAAATCATCTATTATAACATTTAATCTAACAAAGGAAGAGATACAAGATTTTTTTTTAATCTAATATGCAAGTTCAAAAAAAAAGTTAGATATCTGGGTATTTATGTCTCTCCTAAAAATGAGGACCTATTTAAAAATAACTATTAGAGAGTTTGGACAGAAATTAAGAAAGATTTTAATAAATGGTCAACGCTGAATCTATCATTAATGGGGGAAATGGACGTTTTGCCGAAATTAATGTTTTAATAATAATAATAATAATTATAATTATAATTTGTTTTATTTATATACCGCTATTCCAAAGATCATAGCGGTGAACAGCAAGTAAGCTAATTAGCAAGTAAGCTAATTTGCCCCCAACAGTCTGGGTACTCATTTTAGTGACCTCGGAAGGATGCAAGCCTGAGTCGAGCTTGGGCCCTTTTGCTGGTCTTGAACTCGCAACCTTGTGGTTTTGTGGGTTTTTCGGGCTATGTGGCCATGTTCCAGAAAAAAACCACAAAAAACTATGGATGCCGGCCATGAAAGCTTTCGACTTTACATTAATGTTTTTGTTCCAAAACATCCCGATAATCGTTAACACCAGCCCTTTTAAGAACTGGCATAGAGAGACGGATCTATATTTCTCGGGGGGGGGGGGGGAACCTAGGGTCAAAATGAAGATACTTTGGGATAAAGTTAGCAGGGGAGGATTGTCTTTACCTAACTTCAATTTATAGTATGATGCTGTCTGCCTGGAATGGCTATGGAATTGGTTTAAATTGGAAGATTGTCAAAGTTTAGAACTGGAAGGTTTTGGACCGCTTTGGCTGGCATGCCTATCTGTTTTATGGAAAATGTCAGGTCAACAGGGACTTTCTCAACCATTTGATAAGAAAATCGCTTTTCAAGGTATGGCAAAAGTATAAAGTCTGTCTTTGTCCACAAATCCTGTTTTGGGCCTCTCTGAATGAGGCAATATTTAAAGATTCTAATCCTGTAGATCAGGGGTAGGCAACCTATGGCCCACGGGCCGGATCTAGCCCAGCGAGGCCTTGGGACCGGCCCCAACCCGGTCCTGCCACCGATTGCCGCTGGGGCCTTTGGGGGCCAATTGTCTGTAGAAGCCTCAGAAACATGCATTTATATTAACATTTTTAAAAAATCAACAAATTTTTTCGCGTGTCCTTCATTTTTAAAAAAGTGTCCTCCATTTGAAAATTTTGTCCTACGTTTGTCTCAGTTTATTTATATATTTTTTTTAAAAATTAAATTATTTAATTATTTATTTTTTGGCTTTGGCCCCCCAATTGTCTGAAGGACAGCAACCCGGCCCCCGGCTCAAAAAGGTTGCCTACCCCTGCTGTAGATGGTTGATGGTTGAGATCTAAAGATTTGTTAATGAAAGATCCAACCACTTGTAACTTTAACTTTCCAACTTAGACCTATCATAAAGACTCTTGAGTTTTTCAGATAGTCTATATTTGGTATACTTTTAAGTGATCTATGTAATTATTGATATCATTAAGATGCTTTTTCTTTAGGCCTTAATGTCCCCTTATTTAGATTAATTAAAACGTATTAAGAGATTGTCATACATTATATTGTACTGGAACTGATAACAGATTAGAAGCCTGAATAGAAACGAGCAGGAACCAATGTGTACTTTTTTGTACGTTATAGTCTTATTTGTTTGTTTGTCTTGTATGTTTTTCTATTTATTTATGTTTATCTTTAATAAACTTAATTTAAAAATGTAAATGCAGGTAATCCTACCCTGCTGAGTGGCCATGCCCTGATGGCCGCCAGTCTTGCCTAATTTTCACTGCCTGGTCAGTGTCTTGAATTTGTTAGGTATTATCTGTGTCCAGGGAAACATTACAATTTGGAGACATTATGTATATGCAAGTTATTTTTAAATGAATGTGTGTTCTAGCCTAATGTCTACCTTCACATTCTTTCTACCTTTGCATTCTAAACATGAGAAACTCAAAACGTTCTTTTGGTGTTATGTGTAAAAATGCCCTTTATAAAAACTAGGGCACTGTCCAGAATTTAAACAACATGCCCAAAGGACAGGCAACAAGTCTGAACTGCAGGAAACTGGTTCTCCCTCCTGCCTTCCAGTCCGGCGCCATGGCCACACTCCCTCCCCCCCCAAAACAGATCTACACAAGATTAAAGAAATACATTTCAAAGGCAGAAAGGAGAAAGCAGACAAAGCGTCTTCTTTAATTACTACACACAGAGAGGAATCCTCTGTCCCTTGCTAGATGTTAGTGGCCACTCCCAGTCCTTGGGAAAGCTTCAGCCAGCCAGAGGGAAACTCGCACGTTCACTGACTGTAGTGTTACTTGTGTTCCCCAGTTTCAGAAACGATGGCAGAGAGACATATTTGGAAATGTGGAACAATGTGTTTTAGCATGCTCCTATGTTCACCTACCAAACAAGTGTGACCAAGATTACAGCCTCTGTCATGTGCTTGTGGGACACAAATATTACACCAGTCCTTAAAACATAGGCCAGGCGGGAAGGTTGCCATATAGCTTGAGAAAGTCTTCAACAGGTATCATGTATACCAACTTGTTACAATTATACAACAACAAGGTAAAATAGATTCTTGTAAATCTTGTGAATGATTTGTTGCTGGTTATTTCCTAGTTATTGCTGGGATAGGTCCTCTTTAATAGCAATGTGTGTGAAAACCCCTGCTCCCCCCCCCTTTTCCCTCGTGTGATAAAGTCCCTAGTTTGAAGGGGGAAAGTGGTATGTAAAACAAATAAAGGATTCTTAAAAACCAAAAGGCTGTCTTCTAGAAGCCCACAAGCAGGAAGTCCATCATTCCCTGTTTGTTTTCTGTACTGAGAAATAGACTGTCTTTGAGCCCATACAGCACACTTGGCTATCCAACATTGGTATTGTCATTGCCCATGCATTATCTGATCTCTTTGGACTGAGACAGACCACCCGAAAATGGCGGTCTGCAGGAGCCCATTTTAACTCCAGAGGGATGCCGCAGCCACCAAACCGTGTGATGTCCCTTTGGAGTAAAAAGAACCTGATTCTTCCAGGTTCTTTTTACGGTGACTGGGTTTGCTGCGCGTTGCTTACGTAAAGATGGTGGAGGCCGCCATTAATCCGCCACCCACACGTACTAGGGTTATGGAGCATGTGGTTGCCATGCGCTCCGGAACTAGGGTTGCCATAATTGTCCACTAAAACCCGGGACAAAATGTAGGACAAAATCTAGACCAAACTGTAGGACAACTGCAGGACAAAACTCAGCCCAAAATATAGGACATCCAGAACACAATTATTCCTTTTGAAGACTATAAAAAGGATTCTGCCTGGAGAGAAAAGTATGGAGTGTGTATTTTCTACACTGGGATTGAATTAAGGGAATGGGAAGCTTACAAACTTGAGGAAGGCTGCATCCTCACTGCAGAAATAATCAAGTATGACCCCGCTTTAACTGCAGAGCTCTGGAACCACAACAAACTGAATTCCATAGCCTTAAGCCCGGACAGTTAAAGTGGGGTCAAACAGGATTATTTTTGCAGAGAAGGAAGAAAATCCACAATTCAGTAGCAGTGCAGACTGTTTTGTAAACAGTATCTGGCTGGAAGATTGAAGGAAGTGGGACTGAGGAAAAAAGGCCTTGAATAGCTACTGCCCCTCACAGGGATAACATGGGACAATATGAACCAGTGGCCCTGAATTGCATTTTAAATATTTCCTATATAGCAATGCAACAGCCACTTTGAGTACCATTCTTTGGAAGAAAATTGGACTATACCTGCAATAAATAAACAAATGGAGGATTATGAGTTATTTCTGAGGGGAGATGTGATTTATTTCTCTCTTCTGCATAAAAATTAGAAGCACTGGAAATATTAATTAAGTACAATTCACCCTCTGTATCCATGGATTCTAGCTCCACAGATTCAAGCATCCGTGGCTTGAAAATATTCAAAAAAATATATAAATTCCAAAAAGCAAACCTTGATTTTGCCATTTTATATAAGGAAAACCATTGTATTTTCCGTTGCATTTAATGGGTCTTGAACATCCATCAGTTTTGGTATCCACAGCGAGTTCCCGGAACCAAACCCTGTAGAAATCAGAGGGCCCACTGTATTCCCATATTTAAGGAACAGGACAGGATAAATAGAAGGCATGTTTAAAGCTATACATGGATTTAGAATAAACACAAAGAGGATCTTGCTATATAGCTACAATTCAAAATGTATTTACAACCAACCACCTCTTCACTTGGAAACAACTCACGCTATACAACTGTAGTGCTGTGTTTCTACTTTAACAGCCATGGCTGCCTTGAATTCCTATACTGGGAGAAAGATGGGATATAAAATAATAATAATAATAACAACAACAACAACAACAACAACAACAACAACAACAACAATATGTTGAATTCTAGTGTTTGTTGTTTGGGGAGATGACACCAATGGATCTCTCTGGCAGAATTTTACCTGCAAGTCCCAAAACGACATAGGACATAGGCCAGGGCCATTAAACTGGAACCATTGCGCTGTAACTGTGAGGGCACTATGTTGAAGGGTGCTTCCTCCAGAGAAAGTGTTCACACTGCTGCTACCAGATGAGTTTTCCAGGCACGTGTATAATGAATTCACACATGCTCTGTGGTTACATGTTGAGATGGTCTTTGAACTTGAACAACAGTACGTGTAGACAGACTGATCCCAATGACTCTCACAGGGCAGGAGATGTGACACTGTGGCACACAAAAGGGACCTTGAACAGGCCTTTTGAGGCACAGCAGGCAGCCGACCCATAGCAGGAGAGCAGACCAGAAGCAGTAGTGACATTTATTTGATAGCTTGCCCTTCCTTCAACATGGGAGTCAAGGCCACAGAAATCCCATGCATCCTTCAGCAGTGGCATCACTAAGAGGCTGTGGGCAATGTGGATTGTACCAGGTCATACCACTTTCTCTCAAACATCTGCATTTTTGCCGAAATAGGCAGTGGCACTTTTCTGTGTCCCTTTAAAATGCTGAAGAGATGTTGTGAGTGTGAGGCTCAGTGGAAAAAGAGAAAGTGGAGGAGAAAAAAGCGGCCCCAGGTTTTTAAATTTTTAAATTTAAATTACATATATATATATATATATATATATATAATTTTTTTAAAAAAATTAAAATTCTTTAACATTTTTATTTTACAGTTTTAGCCCAATGAAACTATATGTGTGTAAATATATACCGTACACATGGTGGAGTCTCTTTCTTTGGAGGTCTTTAAACAGAAGCTAGATGGCCATCTGTCGGGATTGCTTTGATTTACCTATAAAGCCCTGCATGACTTGGGCCCAGGGTACCTGAGGAAACATCTTCTCCCATACAATCCTTCCTGCACTCTCAGGTCCTCAAGGAAGAATCTCTTGCAGTCTAAGAAAACCAGACTGGTAACGACTCCCCAGAGGACATTTTCTGTCGCCACTCCAAAAGTCTGGAATGACCTGCCGGAGGAGATCCGCCATATAACATCTTTGGAGGCCTTTAAAAAGGCAATAAAAACGGATCTCTTCCGGCAGGCCTTCCCAAATTGACCTCCTTGGAATGTTCACTCTCCAGTTGCATAGCTGTTCCCACCGGACTGTGACTGTGCTTGATTTTATTGACTACTTTATTGGTAGTATTTTATTGGGAATTGTTGTTTTTAACATTATTTTATGGTGGGAGGGAGATAGGGAATTGGATTTTATATGCTTTGCTATGTTTTTTTACTTGTGGTTTGTTGTGTTCTATTTTTATTGTTCTTATGTTTGTTGTTACCCGCCTCGATCCAATACAGGGAGAGGCGGGATACAAATAAATAAATATTATTATTTTGAGTTCTATGGCATGGTACAGACCACCAAAAAACGGCGCCCTGCCAGCACCTGTTTTTCCACCGGAGGGAAAAGAACCCGCAAAAAGTGGGTTGTTACGCCACGCGGCACTTACATAACAATGGTGGCGCCCGTGTATACAGGGCACTGCCATTATTATGCCTTCGTCACGTGCTAGGGTTGCGGGGCATGTGGCCCCTCCATCCCAAGGCAACCCTAGCACGTGATGAGGGTGACACAGAGGGCCCGTATGTACCAGGCCTAAGCTACCTATTTGCTGTAATAAATGTAATGTAATGTAATGATTGTGAGTTCCTGCATGGCCGGGAGTGCACTGGATAATCCTTGCAGTCCTTTCCAACTCTTATGATTCTATGAAATGCATTCAGGTTCTGCATACAATATTGTGATTTAAAGGTATAATTTTAATTTTGGAAACTGTTCATGTCACAAACACTACCACTACACTCAGTGATTCTATGGGAATTATGAGTTATGGCCATCTGTTGGGGCTGCTTGCATTGTGAGTTCCTGCATGGCAGAATGGGGTCGGACATGGTGGCCCTTGGGGTATTTTCTAACCCTGAGTTTAAAAAAGCATTCCTAAGGCTTCTGTATGGTGTTGGATGCGAGGAGGCCAATGGTGGGGTGACGCCACCCCTAGTGACTCCACTGCCATGGAATAAATGCCTGACAACTCCATAGAACTGGTTCCTGAGCAGGGTGACCAGGCACATCCTCCTTTTCCATGACCTGTCCTCCATATCAACCTTCTGTCCATGAGGGATTCCAAGACGTCCTCCCTTTTGAGCACGACTGATGTCCAAAACACACTGCAGAAATAATCCAATTTGAGAGTGCTTTAACTGCCCTGCTCAGTGGTAGGGAATAATGGAAGCTATAATCTCTTGAGACATTTAGCCTTGTCAGAAAGAGCTCTGGTGCCACAATAAACTACAGTTCCCAGGATTCTCTAGCACTGAGCCAGGGCGGTTCAATCAAGGTCTCAAAGTGGGTTATTTCTGCAGTGTGTTTTTGGACCAAAGAAGAAGAACGCATTTATAATCATTCACAATCACATCATAAGTGTTTTTCAGCGTTTTATTTTGTAGTGTCCTCCATATTTATCACTGAAATCAGCGGGGCGACCATTGAGAAGCCCCCAGAGCTCCCTCATTCCCCAACGCAGGAGGGTCTCCTCCGACAGTCCCCACACGACGAAACCCCCTCAGAAGAAAAACTTCCATCGTTCCTTCTTTATCATCCCGCCCTCAACCCCAGCGCCTCCCCGCCTTTGTCTGCCCTGAGGGAGAGGGAGGAGCCTGCCAAAGGGAGGCCGTTTACTGCCAATCAAACGTGGCTCCTCCCCCCTCCGCCTTCAAGAGGGAAGGGAGGGCGGAGCCCTGCTGCTTCCTCCAGTTCAAATCGGACCCTGGACCAATGAGAGAGGGGATGCTTGGGGAGAGACAGTGGGGCTCCGCCTCCTCCGCTCCCTGAAGCGAAAAGAAAAACGGGCGCGCGCAAGGAGCAGAGCTGGGCTTCCTTTCGCCCTTGGGGCTCTGTGGGCTCCAACTGTCCCCTCAACCATGACAGAGCCGCAACCTCCCGTTCGCCCTCGGAGGGGAGAGTGGGGGTCTGGGGCCGGAGCCCACAGAGCCCCAAGGGAGAGACCATGAAGCCCCCGAGCGACGCCCCTGGATGCCTTGGGAGCGTGGACAAAGAGGGGCTGACCTGAGGGGGGATGGGGCCCGGGCCTCGCCCACTGAAGGAAGTGGCTGGCGCTCAGGGCTGTGGGGCCATAGAGACCCGTAAGGGCCCACAGGTGCCGCCGCAGGAGGAAGGGCAACGAAGGCGACTGAGGGGGAGGGAGAAAACCGTTTCCCTTTTCGGGCGGGGCGCTACGTCAGTCGAAGTACGTTTGGTTCGAAGTCAATCCGTCGCCAGGCCTTCGGACCAAACATGCGAAGGCCGGCCCGAAATGGGTCTCCTCGGAAGGAAACCGGAGGGGGGCCTCAATCCCTTGGAAGGAATAAAGTCTTCTGCAACCCTTGTCCGTCCGGTCGTTTGTTTTTAAGTCTTTAATAAGCCCACAACAAGGCGAAACCTGCTGGGTGCGGCGCCAGGTGGGCGGGCCGGTCGCTGAGGCGGAGGGAAGGGAGCGGCTTTGGGCCCTCCGCCATGATAGTGGCTAGCTACACTTGAGGCGGGGAGGAGAGGCCACAACACAAGAGCCCTCCGCCTCACAGAGTTTACCTTTGAAATTTCAGTGTTCCCCCCCCCCGGTCTTTGACCCTCCTCCCGATTCTCTGACTGACTCCTCCGCTGCCTTTGGCGGGCGAAGAAGCCTTCTTCCCGCCCAACCGAACCACCCTTCCTCAGTCAGGGGACGACGCTTTGTTCGCCCCACCGCCCAGGCCCGGCCCTTCATGTTTTGTTTTCAACCTCTTAGGAAAAGCGGGGCGTGGTCCCAGGTGGAAACGGCCTCCGGCTCGAAGGCCCTCCTGAAAAGGAACGGGGGAGCTCTGGGCAAACCTGAGTGGAATTACCCGCCTCTTGGGGAGACCAGGCTCCCTCAGGAAAGGCACCCAGGGACTCAAAAATAAGGACCGCTGGGGCTTGCTCTCGGTACATCCGCACTGAAGAAACAATCCGGTTTGGCGCCACTTCAACTGCCACCGCTCAGGGCTATGGAATTGTGGGAAACCATATCTCCCATAATTCCATAGCCCTGGCAGTTGAAGTGGCGCCAAGACGGATTATTTCTTCAATGTGGATGTAGCTATTAATCCATTATGAATGCTCCCCTGCCCTTTCCTTCATACTGTTTAACCAACTTCATCGAACTCTTGTGTGCCTCAGTCGGCAGCCCTTTTCTTCATTAAACGCCGCCTTTGTTAATGAACCGACGTTGCCCCCTTTGCCCTTTATCCACCTCACCTCCCCCTTTCTCTTCTCCACTTTAAAAAACACACCAATAAGCCGCTTTCGACCCCCTTCTTTGAACGAAGGAGGCTGGGAGCAGCGTCATTTTTTGGACTTTCGTTTCGGCCGCTTGGTGTTTTTCTCGCCTTTGGGCTTTTTGTGGTCCAGTCCAGAAAATAATATGCCTCAGCTGGGGGCTTCAGGGCAGGACTAGGCAATGGATGCCCTCAAAACTGTTGGGAAGGGTGCTTGTTCGAAGTCAAAGGAACAGAAAACATCTTTAGTTGTTGGAGGGAGGTTGTTTTATTCACTTTTAAGCACACTGTGGAAGGAAGGGACAGAAGCCCTGAGCCTTCACGAAGAAATAACCCAGGATGGTTTTCTGTGGAGTAGATGGAGGGCATAAACAAGATGGGGTGCCATCTGGGTTGCCCTCAGCTTCATCCAGTGATGTGAGCACAACCTGGACAGAGACACCACATATGTGTCCTGTGCAGTAAAAGAGAGTAAGACCTAGCCAACCCAGCAGGCTTCATGGCTGGACAGCTAAGATCATATGGAGTTTATTTTCAACACAACAATAGAATTGTAAGACTGAAAGAGACCGCAAGGGCCATCCAGTCCAACCCCCTGCCATGCAGGAACTGTCAAAGCATCCTTGACAGATGGCCATCTAGCAAGGAAGGGAGTGTGTTCCACTGTCGAACAGCCCTTACTGTCAGGAAGTTCCTCCTAATGATGAGGTGGGATCTCTTTTCCTGGAGCTTGCATCCATTGTTCCGGGTTCTGTTCTCTGGAGCAGCAGAAAACAAGCTTGCTCCCTCCTCAATATGACATCCCTTCAAATATTTAAACAGAGCTATCATATCACCTCTTAACCTTCTCTTCTCCAGGCTAAACATACCCAGCTCCCTAAGGCCTTCCTCATAAGGTTATGATTTCCAGACCCTTCACCATTTTGGTCGCCCTCCTAAAATGGTGGTATAGGCAGCTTAGTTACTGCCCTTGAGTGAGAAGTTTGTAGCTATGGCACTGATGAGAACCACTGAGATAGGCAGCTTGAATGAACAGACATACATTGGAAGCAAAGAAATGGGGCTAGAGGGGAAAGGTTGGCTAGTTATCGCCATGTAGAGTTTCTGCCTCAGCACACAAAAGTGCTACCTCGCTGTACTGCAGATGGTGGGTGTTTGCTAGAACTATGCCGAAGTTATTCAACCAGTAATTCAAATACAAAAGTCATTTCATGATGTTACAATTGTCAGGATGGAAGGCTACATGTGAAGCAAAGTTATCACTGAAAAAAAGCAGCTTTGATTACGGAGCTGTAACTGCTTGCTTTGCAGAGAGATTGCTAGGGTTATGGAATAGCTTGAAGACTGTGGTTTATGACTACAAAAGTGCAAAAACCGTTTACGGACCAAACGAGGCAGAAATGATCTTTCTCTATCCTCACCCCGGCTTTATTAGAAGTACTCCAAAAGATGTTAAGTTTTACCACTGTCCTTTTCATTGGTTACTTCTCTGTCAGTTGCTCTGCATTTCTTCAGCATTATCTTCTGTGATGGGGCAGCTTTTGTATTCTCCTTACATCGGTTTAATCTTCCACGTAAGGTTAAAGCCACATATGGTGCAAGCATGCTGTACCAATTTCTTCTGCTTTGGTCAGGCCTCACCTGGAATACTGTGTCCAGTTCTGGCCACCACAATGCAAGAAAGATGTTGAGAAGCTGGAACATCTCCAGAGGAGGGCAACCAAAGTGGTGAAAGGTCTGGAAACCATGTCCTATAAGGAATGGCTTAGGGAGCTGGGTATGTTTAGCCTGGAGAAGAGAAGGTAGAGATGATATGATAGCCATGTTTAAACATTGACGACCAAGCAAGTTCTTTTCTGCTGCTCCAGAAACTAAGGCCCAGAACAGACTGCTGGTTTGCAGTGGCCTGGGGCCAATTTTAGGGTTCTGGAGCATGCAGCATCTGCTGCTCCAGAACCCTAACATGAATGTGCAGCACCATCTTTATGTGGCACTGTCCATATGTGGCATGCATGCATGATGCAAGCGCGGCACCGCGTCCGCACCTCCAGGTGCTGTGCTTGCATCGTGGATGTGTCACAGTGTACCAATGATGCACTGATGACATCCCCACACACCAAAAAGAACCTGGCTTTTCTGGGTTCTTTTTGGTCAGGGATGCCATGCTGTTTGGCTGCTGCAGCGTCCCTCTGGAGGGAACCTGGGCACCTCTAGTCCATCCCTTTGGGGCAAAGTGGAGAGCCCCTAAGACACAGAGCAACGGATTCAAACTAGAGAGAGATTTCACCTAAAACATTAGGAAGAACTTCCTGACAGTAAGAGCTATTTGATAGAAGAATATGTTGCTTGGGAGTGTAGTGGAGTCTCCTCCTTTGGAGGTTTTAAAACAGAGGCTGGATGACTCTTGTGGTCTCTTCCAACTCTTACCATTAGATCTAAATGTCTGACATGATTATATAGAACCCTGTGCTTTCTGAGACAGGATACAGGGTAAATTTAATAAGGCTGATTTAAAGTTAGAGCAAAATGTTACTGCTTCTCTCAATTCTCCTTTCCCTCAATCTTTTCTGCTTCATGGTGAATTGGGCACAGTTGGGTGCTTAAGCCTGGAAAACATGGATGCAAAACGATTTCATAAGTGCATGTGTTTGGGCTGATGGTTCTGCATGCTTTATGAGTGCTGGTACTATTGTACTTTGAGCAGAAAATGCGTGCCTAGCCTACTAGTTTCCAAGGGAAATGGCTGTGTTGCTGACTTTTTAGAACCTCTTTTCTTTTGCCTTAAACCTATTAATTTCTGTGCTGTGTTATCTATTTCTGCTAGAACTCTAGGAAAAATGAATTATGGATGGCTCCTGTGTACACAAAGTATTTATCTTATGTATTGCAATACTAGAAACATTGCAATACTAGAAACATCATCATCATCATCATTATTCACTACAGTACTCTTTTTTGGATTGCCAAGGTAATTTTGCAAAAACTGTGTTGAGTATCTTTAGATATTTGTCACTTCTGATGCAGACATGTAACAATTTTGAGACTATAGAGGTGCCAATCCCCTCAAAGTGATTCATTCAGAAAGTGCAGGGAAGCTGGGGGCTGGTTGTTTATTCTCAGGAGTGTGACTCAAAGATTTTAATTCAGCCCAAAATCTGAATCAGCTGTCTCAGAAAAGATACACCTGCTAAATCCCTACCTGCCACCTGCTGCTATATGCATGGGACCAGGATCAGTAAAATAAACCTGCCAGCTGGAGCACCCCAAATAGTTGCACAGAATTGTATGCCTTTCAAGCCAATGAAAGGGGCATAATCCATCCTGAGTTCAGCACATGCTCACATATGGTGCCCGATACTGACCTGTTGTGGAAATATTGCTTCACTTACAACTCTCAGAATTCCCCATGTGTTAGCAGTGCGATTGTGGGAGCTGTAGTTCAGATTTTCCCAGTTCCCTTCTTCCCACTGCACACTTATCAAAAAGCCCAGATTGGTCAGCTATGTGAGGTATGTGTACACCTGCTTATCTCCATTTCCATCAAAACCAATCCAAGGCACAGATTAACTAAAACTGAGGTAAAGCCAGGGAGGAGGAGTTCTGGATGGACCTCTGCTTCCCAAGAGTGGAAGGGCACTGTGATGTGTCCTTTATGCTGCTGCAATGGGGCAGCAGAGGTTGGCTGTATTTGCTGAACAACTGCTCTTAGCAATTAGCTGGTTAAAGGAACTAAGCTGCTTTCCAGTTACTAGCTTCCATTTTTGTGTACAATGAGTGGCTATGTAGTTTCATTTCCAGTGTCAAGTGCTTTTCCTAGGAAATATGCCCCATTTAACAGAGGGCATATTTCACATGTTTGCCTCTAACACTGAAGGCTTGAAACAAAGTTGAAGGCATAGGCACCTGTACTAGCCCCATCCCCACTCTTCTTGGAG